>NC_091939.1:27521945-27821945 GCF_041260155.1 Ptychodera flava
ATTGTGTATTCTTCTGTGATAGACGAGTACGAGTTGTGAACAATCTGACTCTGAGACATAACGTTCCTCTGGTCACAACATAAGCCTTTTCTGCAAATTATACTCACGGGTACCCTGACAACAGGCAAGCTGCCTTCACCATGTATGAAGCTGCTGTTGTTCATATCGAATAACTCCCAGTAGACAACGGAAAGACCACTGTGATCATCGAATGCGTCAAATATCACTCTACAGAGAAAATTACGAATTAAACAGAGCTGCTGTTAGAGCATCCCGGACTGAATAATATACTTTCGTCCAAAGAAGATAACAAATAATATAAAACATGCACTATATTATATTCCACAATCGAAGCATCACAAAAAATTATGTCAAGAGGCATGTGTGCACAACGTTCAGAAACCATCCGGGCACGAATTAACTTACGAACGCTTTTGCAAATAAAGAAGTTGAAAAATACCTCATTTCATGCAAATCTTCTGAATTGTGAACTGCAAGGTACTCAACCCCATTTCGAGTCAGGTACATCTCACCAATTTCAGGTGGAGTAGAATCTGAGTGAACTGTGACATTATCCTGGATTACGTTCTCTATAGCATCTTGACCTTTTATCCAGATTCTGATAGTATCGCCATCTTGATGAGATATAGTAATTTCTACTTCTTCTGCCTACAGGAGACGAAATTGGTTTACATTTTGGTTTGGTGTACCAATGATTACCTATTTGTGACATAATAACTTTGCATTATAGAACTTTTAGAGAAGTATCAAGTATATTCATGTACTGATGATAGAATACAGTTATGTAGAACTCTATTTACCTGATATAATTTTGTAAGTTATTTTAATTTTGTGATTGTAATTTTTTGGTGTTTATAAAAATAACCTACTAAAGACACTGTTATGTAAATAGACTTTGTTGCAAGCGGCACTTACTTCTACATCGTTAACATTAAACCATTCCGTTGCTCCCGTCAAAGATTCTCCTCCCTGTTGATCGACCCCAAGAGCAACCTCAAACTTAATGATTCCATGACCATTGAGTATTTCTTCACGCGACCTGGTATATGGAGGCTGACCCGTCAACTCATCGTAAGCTGGCAAAACGTTGAGCGAATAATCGTCGATTGCATTCAACAAGCCTGCATTCTTGTGAAACTCGTTGGCAAAATGACGAATCCATTTAACTCGAATCTACAATGATAAAGAGTGTTCGGGCATTTTCATTATGATAAACAAGTATAAGACTACAGTAACCTCTGCAAGAGCACGTTTTTCGAATATGCTTACATATTTACTAGGTAAATGAATAGAAAATTATTGAATGAAGCTTGCTTTTTGAGCTTTGAAAATTGCTGCCTAATTTTATCCCTTAATTTACCGTTGGACTAGCGTTGGTTATCCACGTGTAGCTGGTATTCTGAGCTGCCGATTCCACTCTGATAGGATAGTGACCAGTGTTGTCAATGTGAGGTGTGTTCACGTTGTCAAACATAAGGTATCTCATCGCATTATCGTGGTTTCCTGCCTTGTCCGTCACCGTCAGGAGAACGCAATATACACCTGTAAAGTTAGGAAATTGATTTTAATGTCTATGTTACAAAACTGCGTGGAGCTCAATATATTTAGCGTTAATTATTGTAATATGTGCATGTCTCTCACATTAGGGGAACATTTTACGAGAATAACACCCGTGAACTATGCTCATGTGATGATCTTACCTGGAGTAGAAAGCCTAACTGAACAATTTGACTTCGGTGCATAGAGATCACATTTCTCTGCTGTTGCTCTGTCCTCGGAGCACTTTAAATAGCCATTGTTTGATTGAGATGGTAACACATTGACTTCGTAGTGGTTGACATACGACACCTCGTCTTCCCAGCCAGACCAAGATATACTAAAATTTTCCTGAAACAAACAAATCTAAGTTTTTTTAAAAGTTCGCACACCATATCAATTAAACAACAGAATGTTATACATTTTAATTTTTGTGGCAGAATATAAGATTATATATTTATACTGTATTAACATCACACCTCTTCCAACTTATAAGTTATATCGAAATGGTGAGAGATATTTTGATTAAATTGCGCGTTCGTTTGTCCCCCTCGTTAACTCAATATATAAATCTTGCACTGCAACATCATATATACAATATCCCAATTGGTTGACAGTTGGCGTTTACGTGACGTATCACTCATAAAATATGACTTTCGTACTTCTTATTTCAATGCTTGTATAAACATATATTTACTTTATAGTTTTAGTTTTTATCATATTTTGTCTGATTAGCCTTTTGTGATAGTACCTGTTTTGTGAACGGCAAACCTCTATCCAATAATTTCTCATGGCAAGACGTTTGCAATGAGCAGTGATACGGAGCATTGAAATCGAATGCGAAAGTCACAGTAGTTGTTAATGTATTTCCCTTGTAGGAGTAGCGTTGCAGCTCGTCTATTTCCGGGTATCCTGATGTTTCTACATAACCACCATTTACGATAGTTGTGTCAATCTCCAGACTGTAAAACAGGCATATACTAATCAGAGATACGGGAAAACGTATTAAACAAATAAACCCATCTGACAATGTATTTCGCTGCCCTAGGAATTTCAATTAAAATTACAAAACTGATATTGCTCTAGACCGGTTGGCTAGTAACGTAGTTTCAATGGTATTATTATTTTCCTGTTTCAACAAAAGGAAAAATACGTTTCGGTATGTCAGTGTGCATGCAATGCTGGCAAATTTAATAAATAACAGTACAGTACTCACATATCAGAATCCTTGAACACATAACGCGTATCTTCCGTAGCCAGGCAGTCTATTGGAATACCTACCGACGGGTTTGCCTCTGAAGTGTTCATAAGTGAGTGACAGTGTCTAGTAATTGACATTGTACCATTAGTGGCTACGAGCCAAACAGAAACCATGTAAATGTTACTGTGACAGAGAAATATGTTTACATTAAGAAACACAATATTGACGTGTATGAAGTGTTAATTTTCCTTTTAGTATAAGCAAGACTATAGAACACCGACCAAGAACCAAGAACGCCAACTTCCATGTCTTTGTTGGTAAATTTCTTCAACAAAACAAAACAAAATTTTCAACGTCGAAAACTATTTGAAGCAAGATCATCTCTGTTGAATCATAATTTATTAATATCTCGTTTTCGTTCAGTCGCAGTTGCATATTATAAAGCGGGCGTTTGTTCTACTTCACTGTAATTTTTCGGACATCACACACAAAGATGTACTTTAACAGAAAACGGAAAATGTTCGTTAGGATCTGATTTAGGCGTCTATGTAATTGGCTGCTCTATATAAACTTTCTTGTTTAAAGTCTAATTTCATAGAATGAAATATATTCGTATCTCCGTGTTTACACAAGCCTCCCCTTAAGATACCTTGTGCATTATCATGCGTTTCAAAACTAAGAAAGAACATGCGAAATTCAATACAGCCTATCCTATTCATTTCACCTGCAATATTTCAACCCGTGGATCAATTGAAAGCTTATTGTTCACTCATGCTAATTCTCGACACATTAAATAAAATGGATAAATATTTTAAACATCGTGTGATGATGAGTAATCTAATAATGACCACTTACAGTTTGCATTTTTACCGCCGGAATAAATACGGAACACCAACCAAGAACCAACAATTCCCACTTTAAAGTCCTTGACATAAACAGGTCTTGAAGGATAGCTTTCTGCACCTCGGAAGAAAGTTGTCCACGCTACTTCTATGTGATTTATTCCTTCGTCATTTACATAGACAGTCTCGTTTTGTGAAGTCACGCACTCTGCTTCTTTCCAATTTATTTTATTTCCATCAACCATTCTAATTACCTCTGCCCAACATTCAAGGGGTTCAGGGTCATTATCGACTGTAAAGTCAACAATGTGCCGTTAGAAACGACGGTTATAACAGTCCCAAAGAAGTACACAAACATACGTTACAAACCGTTATGTGTACTGACGTGATCATTGACTATATTATTCTCAGAAAAGTACTATATGATATCGTAGTTAATATATACAATTCGTGGTAGCTGTACGTGTTCGTATTTGTTCCCAATTTCCTTTGTTACGGAAAGTCGTCATACAAAATCCTATCGCAAATTAAAACATGTAAATTGTAGTGTATGACAGCGAATCGGATCGTTAAACCCCGGCGAGAAAGTTATTTATTCCCATACTTGTTTTAGTTACAGATATGTATAATCAGACGGACAAGGATATGCTGTCCATTTTTTTTTTATTTTACTGCCGTTAACGTTTGATCAGTTTACTCTAAACTCTCATTAAGACAAACAAATGTAGAAGAATTTGCATTGTAAAAGACATAATATGTAACGTTTACACTGGGTCAATGCATCGTTCTTCATAAGAAGAAGATAAAAACAATTCTGCACAAACATTACGGAAAGATACAAAAATGGTATAATACATGCTCTAATAAACCTACTTGTTAAACATCCTTCGCCAGAAAAACCTGTCGTGCAATTACACGTAGTTGGAGGACCGTCCGGATGACATACTCCCGGGTAGCAAAGTGTACTGTTTGATATCCATGAACATCGTGCTAAAAGAGTTGTTTTAATGGAAAGTATCTTTAACATTGGATGGGGCAAGCACCGAAATGTCAAACAATTCGACCGAAATGTGTGCATGTACTAGACGCCATTATGACCACTTGTGAAGTTGGTGTGCTCCCGTGTTTTTAATCGTCTGTATGTATTGTAACAGTTGTAAAATTTTTGTATACAGGCTTAATTCAACTGTGAAGATAACGCTCCGAATCACATCCATTATAATCGAGTTGTTAATGTTTATTAAGGGTACTACAATGTATGTTGTTTTGCTATAATCAAAAGGATATTTGCAAAAACGCATTACGTTATTAACATTTATTCACATTGCAAGACGAACACACACTAGTAACCTGCTACATACACAGAAAACGGGTCAAGAGTTCAAAGCAATAAGAAGTAACAGTTTTCTTCGTAAATTTATATAAGTGCAATAGTCCTGGCTTTTTTGGCATCCTAAAAATATATTATCTCGCCCTGTACCGTAGCGTCAATCGTATATCATACTCAAATGTGCTGCTTCAACCTGAGAGATTTCTTTCATTGTCGACCCCAACTTATTTTTACCAACGGGATATTTACAGAAACATTCTTTATTATATGTGTATCGGTATTTAAACAAAGCGGAATATTTCCGATTAGTTTAGATAGGTAGAGTTCAAATACAACAACTAAGCAATTTTCGGAGATGCCGCTTAAGGGGCCCATTTTAGCACTGCTAAAAGAGTATTTTGGCATCAGTGGAATAACCTCTCGTCCAATCTAAATGGCACATAGTAGCATGATATTATGCACGAAACCTAATATAGATACTATTACTTTATATTTGAACTTTGAGTAATTTGTGTTATAAAACGCTCTGCTGTTCGCATCGAGCGCTGTAATTCCCCCAGAGGACAAATTTATACTTGTGTGTGTGTGTGTGTGTGTGTGTTTGTATGTGTTTGCACATCCCCTTAAAATTCTTCCTGTTATAATATGATGGGGTTGCGCTATAAAGCAAGGGCATGGCGTTTTGCACGCCAATGCACATGCCACAGTAAACCTTACAACATCTCTTTACGAATATATATAGCCATGCAATATATTGACTATCTGATGTAACATCAACCGATAGATAATCTATTGAAAGTAACAACCAAAAGTAAGATTCTTGGTCATGTAATTCAAATTGGTGATATTTAAGAGAGGACACGCTGCGAAAACATCGCAGTTACTCGGAGTCCTACGACCAAATAAAAGGAAATACCAGAAAGCACATTTATGCCACAATCGGGTTAAATGAGTTTGCCGGAGAATTAGCTATTGCCTTGATAATTTAAACAAGGTAGCCGATTGGTTGCAACATTTCAGCTGACCATTAAACTGATTCAATTTGATTGAGAAGTATATGTAGCTCTACGCAATAATATATCTGGATTCAAAGACAATAAATATTGCATTGTAGCTACCATAAAACATAGTTATACAGTAAAATACTTAGTGCATGTACTTTGGCAGTCCACACTGAACTGACAATAGTACTTACGCACCTGGCCTTGTAAATTTTCGCGGTCATTTTAAAGCTATTCAATTATATGAACGTTCTATTTTTATGCACAAGATAATGGTCCTGGTCATTAAGGTATGGTCTCTCACAGTTTTCCAATGCTTTGCTGATCTACCATATGTGGGGGTCATTTTAAAGCCCTTGGAGAAAGAGAAACTTTCACAATCTTAGTTTTTTTAATATCGAAAATTTTATTTTCTCCATAGAGTAAACACAGGGATGGCGGCCATTTTGAATTTCAAATATTAGTAAATCTTTCGTAATTTGTTTCTCTATTACTAAATTTTTCCCTGTGACCCCTGACTTTTATTGTTGATTTTGGAAGCGAACAGTTGAAAGATTCCTAAAGGAAAGTTTTAGCAAAAGTGTAAGTCTTTCACTTTCGAGGAGCACACTACTTTAAGCGGACGACAAGGCTAGTGAACTCCATGGACCAGAATATCAAACAAGAATAATGTCAACGACAGCTTAATATGTATATGGAATCAAAATTTGCCGGTGTTTACGGTATATGATACCTTGTAATACTTACGTTGACACACACCATCCTGAACTGTGTACGGATTAACCGACTGGTGTCGCGGTAATAGGGCGTAGGCCTGCAAGTCTTCACCGAAATCATCCTTGCATTTTAAACACCGTTGGTCGTGTATAGAAGAGCATCTTCGTTGTCCGATGTCACAATTTGGAAGGCTAGAACATTCTGTCGGAAGAATTAAAGAAGCACGATATCACTGAATCAGAGATCAAGGTACACAGTTTACGTTATGCTCTTTTTTGTTGTGTGTTGCTGCAGTTTATGCATAGGATCACAACTTAGAGCGGAGGGGATAAAATGCCGTTACTTGTTTCACTCTTCGAAGAGACAATTTGAAGTGTCTGACAAAATGCGACAAACATCTTTCAAATTAGTTCAGTGAACTTCGCCCTGTAGAAACTCTGACCCCCTGACACGGTTGCTGAGGTTGACAGTGGAAAGCATCGCTGAAGGGAGGCCATGATTTCATCGATAACAGGGTGTTTTTTTCATTTTTGCAACTTCGGGAATTTAGACATTCATTTATTGAAAAGTTGTAAGTTTATTTCCCGTGATTCAAATAGGTTTCGCTTTATGGAAAAAGTAGAAACCGTACATAACAAGAATGAGATAATGGCTGATAACACTACCTAAAGCCAATCGTCTATTAATGAGTGAACAAACCTCATTTTGTTGCTATATCATCGTTACTTGATGAACATGACTTGTATAACTTGTCCGAGTCACCCTATCATGTATTTGATAGTTGTGTGTGTATGAAATTTTTATAGTCAATTGTTCAGCTTGTTTCAGGGTTTCGTCAAACTTTGTATAGCCAGTTACAGCGTCTGCTTTCGATAAAGTGTAACTAAGCCAAGTTAAACAATTAACTTATGACGCTCAATTCGTCAAACGACATGTACAGCTGCTTTGTTCTGTTAAAAAGCGGTCCAGTGCAATTTGAGTATGATTTAGGGATTTGCCGGGTTGCATTCCCTTTGCACAGCAAACGTGAAAATCATATATACAGCATTGAGCCGGCAATAATTGAAAACATCCCTATGCATTTGCTCCTTTGCCTGTCTGAAATAGTACATTTTCATCCTGTTTTATTTCATTCAGCTTAAAATGTAATTATTTAAGCAATAAATGACATCAAGTGACTGTATAACCACGAAAAAAGTGACAGGTTCGCGATTTATATGCACAAGCGATAGCGAGTGGATACAGAGTGAAATGGTCAAAACCGAGTAGTATAATCGTTGCTGAGGTGGTATATTGCTATATCATATTGGTATATCATCACAGCATATTGAAATTCTTGCCAGAAACATCAAAAGAAGACTTTTTCTCTAGCTTAGAGCTCGTGCGTGATCCAAATGTCGCAAATCAATACTGCTATGAAATAATGACTCTTGATATGTGCTAAGTATGATTGTAATCACTTTTGCCTCATGAGAATAGTAAATACCGTGAAAAATGTCTATCAATGACACCCTCGAAATAGACAATTCTGGTAAAGTTCAATAGCAAAGCTGTCGTATATTTTAAATAGCTCCATATTCTGGTTGGAGAGGTCTGAAGCGCGCCACCATGCGGGTGGTCAGGAAAACTGGGATAAACATACTTATTGAAACAACAAAAATAATCTTTCGCCAGAATTACATGTTGTTTATGTGAAACATGAATATTAAAATACACTAGCCGTTTATGTTCTAAGATTTTTTAAATTAGCGGGTATAAGATAACATACCACATGATGGACTTCCATTTGAACACCAAACTTCGCATGTCCCCGTCACGTAATACGAATAGGATGAATATTGTCTATAGCCAACAGTTTTATACTTGGTCCTAAATCAAATAAAGGAGCTCAATCAAGCATTGGAAAAGGTTAAGGAAATATACTTTCTGGAGAATTATTTTATCTTGAAAGTGCAGAGGAAAGAATTTCGTCAATTAAAGGTTTAGTGTGGTAAGATAATTCAATGCTTCGCATTATAACATACTACATATAACATGAAAGAACCACAACGTGGCATGTGAAGTCCGTGGGCTAGAGGGGGTCTACGTGCACCCCCCCCCCCACAGGATAACAAACCTGTATTTTTCAGAAGCCTTGGGATCCCTAGAATACGAAATGGAATTTTAACAGAAAAAATATAGGGATGGAATAGCTGTTATGGTCATGTTTTGAAGGGTACCGCAAAATCACGATTTTCCAAGCCAAATGCATTTTCGTCAAATCTGTCTTCTTGTAAGTCATGTGCTGAGCTCATTTTTTAACATAACCTCACTTGTTTGGTATCATTAGAAAGGGAATTTATTCCTCTTGAAGATGACATATTGTACTATGCAATATCTTCTACAGTTTTTGTCAAATATAACCAAAACTTACCCCTTACCCCAAAATTTAACATTGCAAATTACAGTAAATCTCAAATTCTACCAATTTTTTAGCTAGGCATAATAAAAAATGCAATGCTTTGTCTGAAATCTGTTTTATTTCATACAGGGACATGTCAGAAATATGAAATAGACTTTTAACAGAAAAAATATTGGGAATCTAGGGCTGTAACAGTCATATTTTGAAGGGTACCGCAAAATAACAGTGTTGCAGATTTGCATGCATTTTTGTTAAATTTTCTTCCTATAAGTTATCTGCTGAGCTTGTTTTTCAATATAACCTGGCTTGTTAGGTATCATTAGAAAGATAATTTACTAATCTTTAGAATGATATATTGTAACATGCAATATCTTCTACTATTTTCATGATATTTAACCAAAACTTACCCCTTACCCCAAAGTTTACATTGAAAATTGCTGTCAAAGCTAAAACCAAATTCTACAATTTTTTTAGCTTGACACAAAAAATCTGGCCGTTTTTGCTATTAAATCTGTTTTATTTTGTACAGGGACATGTCAGAAATATGAAATAGACTTTTAACAGAAAAATATATTAGGAATCTACAGCTGTAACAGTCATATTTTGAAGGGTACCGCAAAATAACAGTGTTGCAGATTTGCATGCATTTTTGTTAAAACTGTCTTCCTATAAGTTATCTGCTGAGCTTGTTTTTCAATATAACCTGGCTTGTTAGGTATCATTAGAAAGATAATTCACTAATCTTTAGAATGACATATTGTAACATGCAATATCTTCTATAGTTTTCATGATATATAACCAAAACTTACCCCTTACCCCAAAGTTTACATTGAAAATTTCTGTCATAGCTAAAACCAAATTCTACAATTCTTTTAGCTTGACACAAAAAATCTGGCCCTTTTTGCTATTAAATATTTTATTTGGTACAGGGACATGTAGAAATATGAAATAGACTTGTAACAGAAAAAATTGGGAATCTACAGCTGTAACAGTCATATTTTCAAGGGTCTCGCAAAATCACAGTATTGAAAACTCGCTTGCTTTTTTGTTAAATCTGTCTTCTTATAAGTCATCTGCTGAGCTTGATTTTGACATAACCTGGCTTTTAGGTATCAATGGAAAGGTAATTTACTGGTCTTTAAAATGACATATTGTAATATGCAATGTCTTGTTTAGGTTTCATGAAATAGGACCAAAGCTCTACCCCATACCCAAGGTTTACACAGCAAATTACTGCAAATCTGAAACTCGACCTTTTTTTACAATTTATTAACTTTATATACAAAAGGCAATGCTTGTATGCAATCTACGAAATCTGTGTTTTTGTTAGAAAAGTATGTTACAAATATGAAATTAACTTTTAACAGGAACATAATATGATTTTGTAGCCTTTTGGATCATATTTGGAAGGGTACCCAGGTATCAGGGCAAATTTGCCGAAACACATACATTTGCAATATTTGGGTTCCCCCTCCATAAATGATCCAAGTGGCAACTAATTGTATCATCTTCCCGTTAAAAGGTAATTTTATACTTGTAACATATTTTGTAACAAATAATCAATTTAAATAAATCAGATTTTAAATAAGAATTGCCTTTTGTATTATGTGCAGCAAAAAATGGTAGAATTTGTGATAAGCTGTAATTTGCGATTTGAACTTTTGGGTATGGGGTAAAGTTTGACCATATTCCAGGAAAACTATGAATGACATTGTATATTACAATATGTCATCTTAAAGAAGAATAAATTTCCCTACTAATATACCTCACAAGCCAGGTTGTGTCACAAAATAAGTTCAGCAGATGACTTACAAGAAGAAGAATTTAACAAAAAAGGTGCCAGTTTGCGGTACTGCGATTTTGCATTTCTCTTCAAAATATGGCTGATACAACAAAACAGTCCAAATATTTTTTTCTGTTAAAAGTCTATTTCACATTTCTGACATGACCCAGTACCATATACAACAGATTTAATACCGAAACAGAGCTATTTTTATCATGTCTAGCTAAAATTCACGGAAATTGATCACGTTATCTATGACAGTACTTCCAATATAAACCTTGGGGTATGGGGTACGTTTTGGTCATATTCCATGAAAATATACAAGATATTGCCTGTTACAATATTTCATTGTAAATACCAGTTAATTACCTTTCCAATGATACTAAACAAACCCGGCTATAATCAATAACAAGCTCAGTAGACTACTTATAAGATGACAGATTTAACAAAAACGCATACGAATCAGGAATACTGAGATTTTGCTGTACCCTTAAAAATACAGCTGTTACAGCTATAGAATCCAATATTTTTTCTGTTAAAAGTTCATTTATATTTCTGATATATGGCCAAGTACATAATTTTGTTAAATGGCCAAGTACAAAATAAAACAGATTTCATACAAAAAAATTGCCTAATTTTTTATGTCTGCGTAAAAAAATTGCTTGAATTTGACATTAGCTATGACAGTAGTTTTCGATGTAAATTTTGGGGTATGGGGTAAGTTTTGGTCATATTTCATAAAAATCTGTACAAGATATTGCATGTTACAATATGTCTTTTTAAAGACTAGTAAATAATCTTACTAATGATACCTAAACAACTTACATTATATTCTATAAGAAGCTCAGCAGATGACTTACAAGACGATAGATTCAACAAAAATGCACGCAAGTCAGGAATACTGAGATTTTGCTGTACCCTTCAAAATCTGACTGTTACAACTACAGAATTCCAATCTTTTTTCTGTTAAAAGTCTATTTTATATTTTTGACATGACCCATTACCGAATGAAATAGATTTCATACAAATAAATGCCGGAATTTATATGTCTAGGTAAAGAAAATGGTAGAATTTGATTTTAGCAATGACTGCAATTTTCAATGTAAACTTTGGGGTATGGTGTAAGTTTTGGTTATATATCATGAAAACTATAGAAGATATTGCTAAGTTTTGGTCATTTTTCATGAAAACTATGCAAGATATTACATATTACAATATGTCATTTTAAAGATTAGTAAATTATCTTTCTAATGATACCTAACAAGCAGGTTATATTCAAAAACAAGCTCAGCAGATAACTTATAAGAAGAAACATTTACAAAAATGCATGCAAATCTGCAACACTGTTATTTTGCGGACCCTTCAAAATATGACCACTACAGTAGTAGAGTCCTAATATTTTTTCTGTTAAAAGTCTATTTCATATTTCTGACATGTCCCTGTACCAAATAAAACAGATTTAATAGCAAAAACGGCCAGAGATTTTGTTTCTAGCTAAAAAAATTTTAGAATTTGGTTTTAGCTGTGACTGAAAGTTTCAATGTAAACTTTGGGGTATGGGGTAGGTTTTGGTTATATATCATGAAAACTATAGAAGATATTGCATGTTACAATATGTCATTCTAAAGATTAGTAAATTATCTTTCTAATTATACCTTACAAGCCAGGTTATATTCAAAAACAAGCTCAACAGATAACTTATAAGAAGAAAAAGTTAAAAAAATGCATGCAAATCTGCAATACTGTGATTTTGCAGTACCCTTCAAAATATGACTGTTACAGCTGTAGATTCCCAATATTTCTTCTGTTAAAAGTCTATTAGATAATTCTGACATGTCCCTGTACCAAATAAAATAGATTTTATAGCAAAAAGGGCCAGATTTTTTGTGTCAAACTAAAAGAATTGTAGAATTTGGTTTAAGCTATGACAGAAATTTTCAATGTAAACTTTGGGGTAAGGGGTAAGTTTTGGTTAAATATCATGAAAATAGTAGAAGATATTGCATGTTACAATATATCATTCTAAAGATTAGTGAATTATCTTTCTAATGATACCTAACAAGCCAGGTTATATTGAAAAACAAGCTCAGCAGATAACTTATAGGAAGAAAAATTTAACAAAAATGCATGCAAATCTGCAACACTGTTATTTTGCGGTACCCTTCAAAATATGACTGTTACAGCTGTAGATTCCTAATATTTTTTCTGTTAAAAGTCTATTTCATATTTCTGACATGTCCCTGTACCAAATAAAACAGATTTAATAGCAAAAAGGGCCAGATTTTTTGTGTCAAGCTAAAAAAAATGTAAAATTTGGTTTTAGCTATGACAGAAATTTTCAATGTAAACTTTGGGGTAAGGGGTAAGTTTTGGTTACATATCATGAAAACTATAGAATATATTGCATGTTACAATATATCATTCTGAAGATTAGTAAATTATCTTTCTAATGATACCTAACAAGCCAGGTTATATTGAAAAACAAGCTCAGCAGATAACTTATAGGAAGAAAAATTTAACAAAAATGCATGCAAATCTGCAACACTGTTATTTTGCGGTACCCTTCAAAATATGACTGTTACAGCCCTAGATTCCCAATATTTTTTCTGTTAAAAGTCTATTTCATATTTCTGACATGTCCCTGTATGAAATAAAACAGATTTCAGACAAAGCATTGCATTTTTTATTATGCCTAGCTAAAAAATTGGTAGAATTTGAGATTTACTGTAATTTGCAATGTTAAATTTTGGGGTAAGGGGTAAAGTTTTGGTTATATTTGACAAAAACTGTAGAAGATATTGCATAATGCAATATGTCATCTTCAAGAGGAATAAATTTCCTTTCTAATGATACCAAACAAGTGAGGTTATGTTAAAAAATGAGCTCAGCACATGACTTACAAGAAGACAGATTTGACGAAAATGCATTTGGCTTGGAAAATCGTGATGATTTTGCGGTACCCTTCAAAACATGACCATAACAGCTATTCCATCCCTATATTTTTTCTGTTAAAATTCCATTTCGTATTCTAGGGATCCCAAGGCTTCTGAAAAATACAGGTTTGTTATCCTGTGGGGGGGGGGGGTGCACGTAGACCCCCTCTAGCCCACGGCCTAATGTGAAGTAACGACGGTGCACGTAGCTTACAATATTATATCTAAATAATCTCAATCCTTATTTCATAGGCCTTAGTAGCGTGGTGCATAATTAATGTAAGCTTTAAGGCAGACCTCAAGGTTGAACTTATTTTGGCTGTTGAAGAGAGATCAGCACTTTCACAGTGCTTGTGTTTATGGTGTGGTCTGACCAACTGTCCCTAAAGAAAGTAACTTTCAGCTTACACCTGTTTGGTTAAAGTTTGATAATACATTCTCTTCTGTGACTGAATGTCGTACAATTGGAATAGGACTGCCATTGGCTGTTCCCTGTCTTTCCTAGATGTTGCCATGCGATTGATTCAACGAGGCTCCAACATCTGCACACCACTTATGGAAAAAGTCCTCGTTTACAGCCATAGGGGCCTCAGGCTCCGATGATGATGGTGATGATGATGATGATGATGATGATGATGATGATTAAATATTTAAAGAATAAAGAAAATTAAAAATATATTTGGACTCAGTAAATTTGTTGCTGTTATAATTATTATTGTTATTGTTATTGTTGTTGTTGTTTGTGGTGTTGTTGATAGTATTTGCAGAAAAGAACAAAGTATGCGCTGCAAAATTCAATACAACCTAACTTTACACAAGGGGTGTATATGTCACTTCATTTTCACACTCTTTTTTTCCATCGCCAAAAATGCAACAAGCAAGCATGGGCAATTCTGGTAAGTTTAACAATTCCAGTTCACCCATAGCGAGGGAAGTTCTTTCCAAAGACGTGAGAAACGTACGTTACTTCCGGGTTTTCACAAATTTTACTGTGTCCAAATATATTTTTATTTTTCTTCATTATTGAAATATTTAATCATCATCATTATCATCTCCATTATCTTCATCGGAGCCTGAGGCCCCTATGTTATAGCCTGTGTTTACGTTCGGCTTTGTTGTGTCTGTAAAATGCGGGAACTCACCTGTAAGCGGTACATGCCGCCCACCATAGAAACCCACAACCGGTTTCGTACCGGGTACTTGTAACACCAGTGTAATAACGCCATTGAGAAGTATATCCAGTACGTCGAAAAGTACACTGTTCTATCCTACGTGTATGAGCATAAGATCAAAATTACTGAAATGTTATCTGAGTATGTCTATACATCATGACCGAAGCATGATCATCGAAGGTTGCCAAAACTTCCTAACATAAACCACAGACAAATAGAAGAAACAGACTGGCACCGCGGCATGGCTTTTGTTCCATGGTCGTCTCGGTAGACTATGGCCTTTTCATATTAAAATGAGCTTCACATGTGTTAGATTTTTTTGAGACCTTTGTTCGTGGTTGATAATTGCACGAGATTATGCAAAAAGTACGACGAAATGGCATCGTGCTGCCAGTCGCGTAGCAACCATACTTACTTTGTGAGCTCTCAGGGCAGAAACACTGCTTCACGCCAATCAAAACATAACACACCCGCAGTTTCATAAACACGCCCTTCAATGACCAACTTTTAATAGACAATATGACTGACCGTAAACCATTGAGTGAAAGCAGACAGTATCGATAGAAGATTTTCAAAATTGGTTGAAACACACTCATTATATATTCATAAAATGTGAGAGGAATTTTTAAAATAGTAAAAATCACTTTCCCGAAGCTCAAAACTTTCCCGTTTTCGCCAGCATGCCGATTCCACTCAGCACCACATGACAACAATAACACAAACTTTGCCGAACATACTTTCGCTTAAAAATTGGCGAAAATCCGGAAACTACCGAAGGGTGCATGGTCGGCAGTCTTCGGAAAAGCGAGGCGAGGCGAACATGAATAACTTACGTAACCGCTTCACGCCTTGAACAATACCTGTTGCAAGTCTGTGTCTATTTGTCTGTGCATAAACGTTAATGATCTGTTCGCGCTATCTACATTCTCAATATTCTCAAAATGTGTACGTTGCAAACTAGTCAGACATTGGCAGAAAATTTTACACACAAACACCCTTGTGCACAACCTCAATACAAATATTGTAACGTGGATAATTATAAACTAGCTAGGGAGTCTCAGCAGTAGCCACACAATCTCTGCCACAGGCGATATCTTACACCCACTTTTTGGGTATTGCGCGTTTTCCAAAATATACGTCTTCTGTCTAATACTTCGAAGCCCCAAAAATTAGATAAATGAAGAATACACCGGTTTCAATTTTGATCCCCGAATCCGTAAATATTTGCAAATCATACACCTTACTCTAGGTTAACTGGATGTGTATCGATAATAATCGAAATGCCCCAACAGCTATCAGCTTTGCAGACGATTGTCAAAGTTGTAGCAGACTATGTTTTCTTTTTACCGGTGTACGGACAGTGCGATCTCTAGCTTTATAACTCCTATCAAAATCTGTGATGTTAAATTTATTGAGCCAGTTGGGCGCGCACAGAACTGAAAGAAGTCCCAGTTTGGAATATTTATTATTATTACACCTCACTCATTCAGCGTGCACTACCATTGGTTAAACACGACTCACGTGACATGTAAAAGAACGTGATGATGCCCTCTGCGAACGTGATGATGCCCTCTGCGAACTTGATGATGCCCTCTGCATTTGATATTACATGGATGACGTCATTTTACTTACTGCGCATCCTTTCTGCGCTTAATAAATTGTCGTTCGCTTGTCCTTGCTACTATCGCTGCGAAACGTCATGCAGAGCTGTCACAGGCACAGTTAGACGATATTTTGATGCAAGTAAACAGCAAACGAACGAAAATGGCAACAAGGAATGCAATTTCTGTGTTCAGCGACTATGCAAGCAACAAATTTGAATACGCCACCGAGGAGATCGGCAAACTTTCAGCGGCAACCCTGGACTCGGCACTGACAAGTTACGCTGAGGTCCGGACTCAGAAAGGCGAACTGTACTCGAAGAAGTCTTTGTGTTTATGTGTCATTGCATGTTTGCTTGTTCGGTGTAATAAAAATAATAACACATGAGAGCTAGGGCAATATCACGATTTTTGCCTGCCCTCGGGCTGGTGGTCATGATCGAAATACTGATGATGCCCTCGCCTACGGCTCGGGCATCATCAATATTTCGATCATGACCACCATCCCTTGGGCAGGCAATAAATCGTGATATTGCCCTCGCTCTCATGTGTTATTATTTAATTACATGCCTCGTATATCGAACGTCGCGCGCTCCTTACTAGTAGGATACAGTGGTAACTCGTCGATGAGGTCGCGGGCCGCATAGTCATCATTGGACTGAAAGTGAACCAAACCCTTTTTTAACTTAACAACTTTGGGATAAAATTGTTAAAATTACATGTTTTGCCAAAGAAATCCACATTGTAGAAAATTTTGCTTATAAAATTGATAAACTGCATAATATTCGTTTCAATATGCGCCATTTGGTAATGAAAATCTTTCCATTTTAACGGATTTTTGTCTAAGGAAATAAGACATTTGTCTATCATTTTCCGATAAATCTAGCTTAAATACCTGGAGTTAAAACTGTGTAAGAGAGGCACGTATGAAATCATTATAGCCCAAAACATGGGACTATGTACCTCTTTAAGTCTGGCAAATGGTCACCTGCCCTCGGGCGCATAGTCCCGAGGGCAGGTCACATAGTCCCATGTTTCGGCTAAAATACATGTATATAATTTTACCTGCAGGAGAGATTGGTTGGGGCGCGCTGTCAATGACTCGGAGACTCTCTAGCTTCAACCTCTGTCTGGAGATTTCCATGCATTCACACACAAAATCACGAACACTTATAATTACTGACAGCCACGCATGCGCACGCGCATGCAAATGCACATTCACACGTACACGTACACAACTATATATACGATACACAGGAAATTACATACTGCGTGGTATTGACGTCGGGTAAGAAAATCCACCAACCACATAAACAAGTGATTGCAAACGCAAACCTCTTCATAACTAAGGTCGTTAATGCGTAAGCTGTCGGAAGTTACTCCTCCTTCCTAGGGGAAAATACAAATGAACTGTGAAATAACTCTTCCGGAGATGAGTATTCGCCAGGAGATTTCATGATTTTAGTGGACAAGGCTTGATCATAGCATGCTATTAAACGACTATGAAAATAGAACTTGAGAACACCTGAGATTGTTGTATCCTGTTATCTGTAAAAAATTCAAAGAGTCTGATATAGATTATATTCCTCACATATAGAGTAACACTATACCTGTAAACTGCACAATGTTTTCTACCCCGCCTTTGCCCAAGCTTGTACAAAAGGTCAATGCCTTTTTAACTTTGTGTAAAAAATACAGAAGTGTAAGTAATAGGATAATTTTCGGCTGACAGCACTACAATGGTAGATTGCAGAAATACAACAGCAATAACAGTGTAACACATTAAAGGGACAAAGTCGGCCAGATTCTATATCTTTTCACACTTCCACTTTTGCCCTCCCAGTCATCTTGAGTCCCTCTACCCCAGGTTTGTATCATCATATGCTTCCCTGTGATTTGGCTATCATGTAACATGGGTCTTTTCGATGATGACTTTCCACGGCATTTTGTTTTTATAGTGCCATTTTAGTACACCTTGGTCCGTCGGCATATGGTTTGCACAGTAGTTTGGTTGCAAGAAGAGGCATTGAATCAGTCCCTCTCTGCGTTAAAGTTGATCTTGACCTGAGTGGGATGGAGCATCGTCGATAAACAGCAACGCCTTTTTGAAGTTTCTGCCAATGGTATGAAATCGTCATGAAACCGTGATTGCCCATCCTTGCGTTGGTTTTGAGCAAGTATTCGGATGACAAGGTTGCTCATGTTGATAGTGCTTGAAACATCTAGGCTACGGCTCTTTGCCGATTACTGCGGTGGTAAGTCTGTGTATATCGGCGGCGTTTGCAAAGCCCATCATTGTGATATGCCCTATGCTGATTTTGTAGCCTGGTACAGATTTCTTACTCGCTCCCTCCCAGTGTCTTTCTTAGTATATGTTTCAAAAAGACTTAACTTATCAGCGCTGTATTTTTTTTCTCAGAAAGTTTTTCGTCTTGTACGGAGATCGTATGCCATGTCGCTTTAAAAATTCTTCAGCCAACCACTGCTTGCTTTGAATGCTGGCTTGTCTCCATTCAAGTTTTCGTTGGTACCACTTGACTTTTCCGCGACGATCTGATCTGCCAGAGGCGTGCCCTGGCTGTATTCTTGCATAAACCAAGTGAGGACTGATTCTATAACTTGTCATCATCTGCCGTTTTCATTATTTTTGGTTTTTGGTCCGGCACTAGTATCCATCTTACTAGCGAAGTTTTGACTTTGCCTTTTTGATGTCGGTGGTCGTGGATATAGCGACATTGTACTCGGCAACCACGGGTAATTTCACAACCTGATTCACACTTACATTGAACTTCGTGTTTAAGTCAATACAGCGTTCTTCATTTTCTGCTTTTACAAAATTTAGAGTGACCATGTTAAGTTTGACAGTTAACCCTTTCATTAGATTCCGTACCGTACGTCGAGTGAGATGTACTTTGACTATCACTTCATCATATCATTGTTTTGTACGCAACACACTTCTTCACATAAGCTCTAAGAGTTATGAAGAGTTTGTTTCCACAACGAAAAAAAAATACAAGGGGCGTAATTTACTCCTTCGTCAATCAATTAACGAACTTAGTCATTAAACTACCTGGAGAGGTGACAATATATGTACATTTTCCGTTGTTTTTCCCGCGCGCAACGCAGTTGCCGGTACAATGGGATCGAAAGTAGTGAAATAATGAAAAAAAGATCATCGACCAAACGCTTGACGGAGGACAGATTCCAGGTCTGTCTCATACAGATTGGCTGTTGTTAGTATTGGTAGTATTGATGCTAGATCTCAAATGTCAATTTCTTCGGGTGTATCATCAGACACCTTCAAATCCTGTATATGCTTTATTCTGCAGTAATTGCATCACTACAGATTGACTTATGGTGTTACGATAATATACCTGAAAAGGAAGTGACGTTATAGGTCAAAGCACGCATTTAGACGGTCATGTACTGATAAATAGGCATAACAGTTTACTCCTGTTATAAAAGATTAAAGGTGTATTTGCGTATAAAGTTTTTAGAGTTTGCCAATGTTTCGTACAAATTAAATTCACGTTAATTTGTTAATAAAAAGACCCACTAATTCTTATTGTTTTACTCATTTAGTTGATGTGAGTTATTTATTCTGGAAGCTCGATTAAAAGGAAAAGAAATGTTTAACTAATATTTAAAAGGGCATATTTACTTTCTTCAGTGGCCGATTGACAGGTAAAGCAGTCACGTTACAATGATGACCGATACTAAAAAATATTTGGATGATTAGGATGAATTTATACATAGCAGCGACTTTCAATGAACATGGTCGGCCTGACGTGGAATACATGGATGAAGTCGGCATCGTTTCTAGGGCTTAGTAAAAGAACGAAACATGCGAAACATGTTGCCCGTCGCAAAAGGCTACCAACATATCCATCGGCCGGGAAAAAAAACCCAACAAAACAAAAGGGTGACACTGTACGGTCTTTCATTGAGAACAGATTGCTGTAAAACACCTAGTTTCGTTCAAGTGTATAAAGTGAGACGTTCAAAAGGAGGTTTTTTTTTTCGATTGTCAAAAAAGCATTACGGTAACATCGGATTAAATTCAACAAGCTACGCCACGTCTTTGAAACTTATACGCCACGTACTCGACCTTGACACGAGTGGTCAGTCAATGATCGGTTAGAATATGGCAGGACTTCAAGCAAACCTGCTGCTGAGTACGATGGCGGTAAATCCACGATCTTATACATCAAAGACAAAGTCAAACCTGATTGACTTCGCCGGTAAGATTGACACTAGTACTGGACTCCATCGTAAAATAATGAAAACGATAGGTGAGAAGAGGTTTGAGAAATTTAGTATTCACTTGGTTTACGCAAGAACGCAGCCTCGGAACGCCTCTTACGGGTCAAATCATCATGGAAAAAAACAGATTGTACAACGAAAAGCAATCAGTGGTTGGCTGAAGAGTTTTTAGAGCGAGATGGCACAGGTGGCTTTGTGTACAAGGCGAGAAACTTGCATCAAATCAGTCTGAAGTCGAGTCATTCATGAATTCCGCAAAATGACGCAGCCATAAAATACACAACAATTATTGTACAATTTTGCAATGCTAATGAGTCTTTTGAAACCCAGAGCGCTAATGGGTGCAGAGGCAGAGAAATCTGCACCAGGCTACAAAATACTGGTAAGCAAAGCGCGTATCTCAATGACTGGCTGTGCAAACATAATCAGTACATGTAGACTTACCCTGTGGTATTTGGCAAAGCGCCGAAGCCTATGCTTAACCATGTCAACATGAGAAACATTCCTAACCGATATCTTGCCGAAAGAATCGCATGGATGAGCAGTGAACTGTTTTTAGTACGTCGACGGCATCAAATAGTGAGCACAACTACGCCATAGTCGCTTTTGACTTGGTCGCTGGAGTTACCCTATTAGTTGTGAAATTGTTGTCGAACTATGGCAACTCAAATCAGACAGTTCCCAGTCATATATTTAATATATATATATATATATATATATATATATATATATATATATATATATATATATATATATATATATATATATATATATGTATAGTAAACACCTATTGCCTGGTCATGAGGGCTATAGCGCCCGTCTATTACCCCGAGGGGCCGTGCGTTACCAGAAACACATCGCTATTCCCCGAGGCCGTAGGCCGAGGGGTATAGTGATGTGTTTCTGGTAACACACGGCCACGAGGGGTAATAGACGAGCGCTATTGCCCGAATAAAGACCAGGCTATAGGTGTTTTATAACACACCACATGCTCATGTTGTATTGTTCTATAGTTTTTAACTGGAATGTGTTTTGATATTTTGCACCGCAACAATCCATTGTGACAAGTTTACTGAGCGATGTACAGCGGTTTCAGTTGTAGGCTACGTGGTTCTACTTTTTTTCAAAAAATATTCGAAGCATACCTAGCGACATCCTCAATTGCACTTTAATCTTTTCCGTCGATGAGCTGTTCAAGTTCCTATATACGCTGTTTGAATGTTGGAAAATGTTGGAAAATCTGTTTTAGAGAATGTGTCGTCACCTATCCCGGACGCACATCACGTTCCAGTCACCCGCCATTGTTGCAAAGCTGCAGACGACACTTCGCCCGTGACGGTCACGTGACCGGGCACTTTTCCAAATTTGGTCAGAACTATTTCCCTAGGGAAATAGCTTTTCAAAAAATACCCTCTGACGTCACTTTTTTCGATCCGGTGGGGACTAGACGTATCTATTTTCTCGTCACGTGACGTATTCTGGCGAATCGCGACACGGAATGAGCATGTGGCGTGTTATAAATATATATATTTCGAACGAGTGTGACATCATCGAAGATGAGGGTTCCCCAAACATAGCGGCTGTATCCCTCCGAGCCGGTAGGCGAGGAGGGATACAGCTATGTTTGGGGAAACCCGAGTCTTCGATGACGTCACATGAGTGAGAAATACTGGGAGATTATATATTTATCACATGCATAGACCCACTTTTTTTATTTTCACTTTCCCGCGCGATGTAATTTGGACCTCTATTATGTCGGCGTGGCGGATGAAGTGGTACGGCTCCAGCTGATTCCGTTCACATTCGGACGCACGTTCCTCACGATGCGTCAGAGTAGTCTCTCGCTGTCGGATTTTCCGCGCAAAACTTGAATGGATATAGCCGTTATCAGCGAGGACAAGGGAAAGGAGGATGATATAGTATCTTCAGATGTATTATTTTGTTTGAAGGTAAAGTAATAATGTAAATAATGCATCGAAATTTAACCTTGTCTTGCTGTTCATAGCGGTACTTACACATTGTTCACTGTACGATTCGAACGAAATGCTGCAGTCGTCATTTTTACTGCTGTCAGTTCCTGACTTCGGTCATAATATATGAATAAAACCACAATTGAACTGTATCACATCGTTCTTGTTGGTCATTTATGCAACCACACTGTACCTAGGAAAGTTATATTGCTCGAAACTGGCGAGTACGCCTACGTTCGTATATATTCTCAACGCCTTGGACGTTGTTTGAAATTGAGAGGAAAAGTGTATCATCGTTCGTTGTAATTATGAATGAAACTAAAATCATAAACAATCACAGTAAACAAAGCGCAAAAAGAAACTTTTAACATTTGGCATGTAATGTTCATTCGATCTCGATTTTACTGGTGTCTTATGAAAACACTTCATTGTGGCCGGGGCTCCTATCGAGCTGTCGACGAAGTGGCACAAGCTTCTGAAAACCGCGTTTGTCGTACGTTAGTTTACTACAGTAAACATTCTCGCTTTATTACAGCCTACCGCAGAAGTTCAACAGCAATACAACACTTTGCCGATGCTAAAAATTTAACCCGTCACCTGACAGGATGAGATGTTGATTTTGATACATCATATTCTTAATATATATGTTGGATTCTTGTTCGGTGATAAATTGGTCGATTTTGAGCGATGACTCGGCTGTTTACGGCTCGTAACGAGATAGCACAGTACAGTGGTAGTAGCAAACCTAGGGAGCAGACGACAGTGAACGCTCTCGTTTTCCCCAGTTGAAAAAAAACAAAAACAAAACCAGACAAACTTTCACAATCGCTACCAAAAGCCTTGACGTTTTCGCTATTTATTACCTTTACGGCATTTTTCAGTAAACTCCTTTGTGCCCACTCAATTTTCATCTGCACGAGAATGCTTACAAACAGTTTCAGTAGAAAAAAAAGTGCCGACCCCGTATACCCCTACTTCTGACGTCAGAAGTAGGGGTATACGGAAATCCTGTAAACCGTATACCTATAGTGTGATGTCACACTATAGGATAACTGGGTCTATGCATGTGATATATATATATATATATATATAATATATATTATATATATATATTATATATATATATATTATATATATATATATATATATATATATATTATATATATATATATATATATATATATATATATATAACGAGGTTATTACGAAAATACCGCAAAGGATGCACGAGGACATTGGCGCAGCGTATCGCCCGGCATGAAGTGGAGGGCATAAGCTGAGCCAATGTCCTCGTGCATCCTTTGCGGTATTGTCGTAATAACCTTATTATTATTGTTATACATATTATTATAGATCTCACATTCCTGACTGGGGAATCGATAGACAGAGTAATGACGGTTGTCGTGCAATTTTAACGATTTTTCTTCCGATTTATAACGCAAATGCTATCTCGGACGCGCTTCTGCAAGGTCTGGATTGTGTGTGTGCACTACGTACGTACAGAGCGCGCGCGAGACATGTTCTAGCACACGTCAAATGAGTCCCTTAAAACCGTTCAACAGTGAACGCGCAGATACAGTGCGGACGCAAATACCCGAGACGCGCAAATCGATTTTCCTTCGTGGGTGGTATGGAACGCGAAAATTTGAAACACGATTGGAACTAATTTGGGAAAATTGGATGAGAGTAATTATTAGAAAAATGTAACGAAATCGAAATTTTTACAGCTCAAATTTTACAAAATGATAGAATAGTGTAAAATTTGAAATATTGTTCTCATCGAACAAAACAACGAAAACACAACGATTATTGCATACCTCTTTCATCGGATTCATTTTCATGAAAAAAGTTCATTTTTGTGTAAATGTACTAAAGAAATGAGACAAAATGCTTAAAATTTCTCTACTTAACGACTTTTGAGTCAGGGCACTTTTGAAATGCCCTGACTTTTTCGTGAATTTAAGGCTTCATAAACATTAAATTGAGTCAGGGCACATTTTAAATGACCCTGACTGACTTAACTGTAAATCAATCGAAAGTCTTCATTTTGGTCGAGGAGAAGTGACAAACTGAGATTATTACTACTGTTTCAGTTATGAAGATACTACAGACAAACTCTCATATTTTCATTCAAATATGAATATTGTTAAAATGTTTTGAACAATATTGCATTGGATACTATCATGCACTGATTCTTACTCATAACATTTCAACAGCATCGTAAATTTTGAATAAAATTTTAAAGATGGTAAGCAAATATGGTGTATATTAGACAAATTTCTAAAATTCTTGAGAAATGTTGCCAATCCAATTATCCCAAATTAGTTCCAATCGTGTTTTCAAAAAAAATCACTAATCTAGCGCTACACATGGTCAAGAAATATCGCCTGTAGTTCATCGAGAATTCAACTTATGTTAATTATAACTAGGCGAATTGAAAGATAAATAGTTAGATTTACCAAATCGTACATTATTTAGTGTCTTATTAGTTTATATCGCTGAAAATCGCGAAGTCAAAATGTTGTCTCGTGTGTTTTGACAGAAAATACAACTCATTCACTCCTGAATTTTCCAGTCATGCTCATTACATGTTTCTTCTCCAAGTTTGATTTTGTCATTGTCCTTTTACACAGACATCAAACTGAAACGCTATGCCCTCAGTTTTGGCGATAAGGCCGTGAGACGGAAATGTTACACTTAAAATAGCACTGGCGGGTACAGGTAGTCCTTGCAAATCCCTAAAATAACAGCTAAAGCGCATGCGTGAAGGTTGCCCTCTAGCGACGATACTCATTTTAAAGCTTCTCAAATATAATTTTTACTATAACCCAAACGGGATTCGAACCCCCACACACTCACAGCAACATCGCCTAGCTGCTAGGCCTCACACAAAACCAGTCGGCTACCGTTTACCGTTTCTCATCCTGAACTTTTGCGCTTGAGAAAGTATCTCCCCTATAAAAGTGCAGAAAATTAAGCATAAAAAATGAGGCGATTTACTGAAGCCTTGTATCTCTAAAGTGGCCAATATGAATTTACTAAAAAAGCATAAATGAATTATTACTGATTGTCACTGATTTTTCTGAAATGCACACTTGCATATTGAGCCAGAAAGGGAAAAAAATTACAAGTATCACAGCTTCAAGGCTATACCTGAGTTCAATTATTTTAACAATTATTGTTCTAAAAGTACAGGTTTAATTAATGATGAGGTTATGCGATTTACCTAAATTAAAATACGTATTTTTTATAAATCTCTTACAATTTGATGCAATAAGTATCTTATAACAATATAACAACAATATGCCCTATAAACTTTATTTTAACTCTATAGCCATGATAGGTATACGCCTCTTTTCACAAGGGTCAAACACAAAGAAAACTTATACACAGAAGACAGAGTACAGGATAACAACAACATTACAACACAGACAGGTTTCATGTAAAAGTGTCGAAAAAGCTTTGTCGATAAAATTTGTAACAAGCCTGCTTAAAACCTCTAACACTTGTACAACTTCTATTGCTGAAGGCAAATTGTTGTAAGGGTAATTACTCAAAAAGACTGCTTAAATAATTCGGTTCTAGCAAATGTAACTTGTAGAGCTTTATTACTAATAAATCTTAAAATCTTTGTGGATATTTGTACTACGTTGAAACAAATTCATAAAATTGCAGCAAATCTAGATTGTAATAATGATTAATGTCTTTAATGGCAATAAATCATTGTTGTAATGACATGTCAAAAAGAAATTTAAATGTTTCAGTCTTGTCACGCATCACGTTCACTGGCCGTCAGTCCATGTAGTGTTGATCTGAAAGAATAAGTTCACACCACTTATTAATATACATGCATATTAAAAACCAGCAAATTTATCATTTATTATACATATGTTTTAAAAGTATTTGTCAATGATTATTTATCAAGTCCTCAGTCAATTGTTAGGACAATTTAGTGCGTAAATTGTATAAAGAATGACACTCTTTGAAAATTATCACTTCAATGGATAAACATGCATGATATATTAACAGATATCAGTAGCAGATATTGTTATATAAAACAGGATTTCACAAAACATCCTTCCATATCAGCTGTTCTGTGGAATCGTCCGACTTAAATGCTCTCATTTGTTTCTGATAGGATCTCATCTCACAAACTTAATGCACATCCGACGTGAACTCCCAATAGACTCCCTATGCTTGATATGAACTTCAGCCTAATTAGTATACAGCATCGCCCTAGCTCTAGACTATCATTTTCTCTAATGTGTACACTGGTGAAGCTAAAAAATAGTCACTGCTATGGCTAAAGACGCGGGTCATAGGAAGGGGACTTTGTTTTTTTCATGTTTAATACTACGTCACATTGTAGACAGTCAGAGAAAAATCGAGAGAAGAATCGGAAATCGTACCCAAAAATGCAAGAAGGTCGTTATTGACGATAGACTATAACAGGTATGGATTCAGAGACGTATTGGAAGCCATCGATGCTGGTTTATTAAGTAAACTATAGCTTTTTGTCAGGAAAATCCGTCTCCGAACTCGGCTGTACGTGCTTATAGCGGCTATTCCATTTCCCGACTTCCTATTTCTAATGCATACCAAAGCGGCCACCGCCGTGTATCGAACCGCAAGTGACTGTTGCTCGAGGATAACTTGCATATTATTGTTTTTGAAAGAACGCGACGGTTATAACTATTCTGCATGACTATACATTAAGTAAGCGACAGAAGATTGTCAACTTCATGCTTCCCTAACAAATAACTGGATTAAACGACCATGATACTAAATATTAATATTGTGAACGAAGTTATCATCAATTATATCGCCTGGAAAGTTAATGTACTTCCGGTTTTCAGGTGTCTGCATTTCATACGCTACGTAATGTCAAATGACCTCCTCCAGAAGCGATATTCACAAAATCTATTCCTATACATAAACTGTTACGGAAATTACCAAAATTGTTCAAGATAAGGCCGTGAGACGGAAATGTTAACATCAGAAAGCAGGACATAATACCGACAACATTCTCCATACGATGCAATCCACTATCGTCAGCAATGTCAATTTTCTTTGGGCATATTTACATTATTTAGAGGAGGATTACTGCATGAACGGTCAATTTTGATCGGAGACCAGTTTTCTTAAAATAAGATTACTTAAAATATTCGATCTCAAACTTACTTGTCGAAATTGAACGAAAATTTGGAGGGCTCCACCTACCTGAACCGTCACCCAGTCAATCTGATGTTGCTCTGAAGCGCACGCCAGGACCCCTTGGCAACGATGGAATTTGGCATAAGCATGCTTAGCAACAACGGAAAATCGCATATCTGCGTCCGCACTGGATACAGCCGCCGGGATGGAGCGCCTTGAAACCTTACGTGTTATGGAACGGGCATTCCATACAGCTTTTTTAGGGCACGCTAAATTCTATTGTACTCGATGGTAGATGTATAATAAATATTGCTCATTATTACGTATGTACCACAGATTACCAATCTGTTGGCAGAGTTATAAAGTTGGTATTTTCACAGACAGATATAAAATAGTCCCTGTATATTTTTGCATATTCTAAAATTGTGACACTTTTCTAAGTATTTTAGCTTTTGATTGAGCTAATTATCACTGCTTTTAAATATTTTACTAATTGCATGCTTTCAGCAAAGTATTTCACGTGTTTTATCATTTTCAAAGCATTTCGAAAACAGGTCACGTGCCATGAAATAATGTTTACATAGAAACCATGGTTAAGAAATTATTTCACGCTAAATTATGCAAATTAGTTATTATCCCGCACTACTTTCTATTGGTAAATGAACAACAATAAATTCTTAAGCGGATTTTATTTTTGTGGAAGAAAATAATCATTACGATTGGCAGAACTGTATTTATTTTGAATATTTGGACTCAGAATTGTATTATTGAAGAGAAACTTATATCTCGGCACGGACGGAACAAAATACTGTGACTACGACGGAAGCGGTGTACCGGCGAACTTGAGGTACACCGAAACTTAAGCCTCTGACATAGCAAGATTTGCTTCGGTCTCGACCGAAGACGTCAAAGCTCTCGTCGGGTTGCAAAAACATAAACGGAAAAAAACCCGTTATGGAAACGCGTCCCAAAGTTGCTGTTTTCACTAACTGGCTTCGGACAATAGCAACGGAAACTTGTACCAGTCGAGCTTGACCCACGACTGTGACGTAAATCTTACCAGTTTATGTCAGCGTGCAGAAACAGCGACGAAGAGTATGAGCTAGATTCGCGATCCGTATCCAGGTACAATAAATCACTCGCCTATACGAAGATCAACAACGGCAAATGAGTAATATTGAGTGGGGTTGATGACAAATTCAACCCGTGATCATTAGGCGTGACCTCGGTCCGTGATAGAGGGACCGTGCCGTGACCGAGCACCCGGGCCGAGCACATCGACAAGCGATAGTGCAATACCCGTGTCGGCCACTGCAAAGACAAATGTGATAGATCGGCTCATGCGACAACCCGGCGATCAGTACGTCGCAATCCTTGCAATGGTGTGGCCAGCAAGCTCAAAACCAGTTACCCGTGCTATTCTCAAATCACCAGAGGAGTCTTCAACTTGACATTCAACATCGCGGCCTCAGAAAACTACTCTAAACAGCGTCTTTCTTCGCCAGATGTCCGTACACCACCGTGTTTCATTCACGTAACCGTAGATCTGACAGCCGTACTCGGACTCGGATTAGTCTAATTTCGCGTACAATTTGGAAGTTTCAGTCATTCTCATTTTTATTATAATTGATCTTGTTACTCTAAATACTAATTTTGTTCACATGTATTTAAAATATTAAGATTTCTGTCCTGAAACGTCTTTTTTTGTGTCTGTTTTTGTTGTCTCGGTCGAGATGGAAATAAAGTGATATCGTGAACTCGGTACGCTCATCAAATATTTGCACATGAATGGCAGAAAGATTTCCCTTAGCCGATCAGTGAGCTCACAGCTGATGAAAAGTTCATTGACAGCATATCAATGCGAACTATGTTGAATCTATATACAATCAGGCCGTGTCGTGATTAGGTGTTTTTTTTTCGACGGCGATCGATAAAATTGGGGAACATATGTAATAATAACAGAACCCCATGGCCTTGGAGGGCACTCTGTGGCGTTCCGAAGGTATTCCTCGGGATACGGTGTATTCTGCCTGTCTGTTCCTCGCTGCTTCGCTCGGAAAAGTACCGGAACCAAGAAAAGTACCAGAATACACCGTATCCCTCGAGAAATACCTTCGGAACTTCACAAAGTGTCCTCAAAGGCCATGGGGTTCCGTCATAGTATTGCTCAGTTTTGGGGCCCAGTTGTCGTTCACTTGGGAAATTTTAGCAAATTTTGACGGTTTGCTTGGGTTCGTTGATAATATACTGGAAATAACAGACTCCGCCCTGACCATTTTTTATGGGTGCGGGCTCGAGGAAAGCCTCGCCCGTTACATTTAATTTTTGGCTCCCCTCTCGCCCATGCCCATAAATAAACATTAATGGTCATCGCGTCGCCCGTTATTTCTATAACAACCAGGTGCGGTTTGTTTGCTAATTTGTTTTATTACATAAAATTGATTTATGACTTGCAGCTTTCAAGTCGCCTTTCAAAGATAAGAACATATTGTTTCGTTCACTAAATGTAGTTATTTGCGGCTTGATAAACAAACAAATAGAAATGGCACAGAGTCGTAAAGGTTAAGCTGTTCCCTTGAAAATAAAACCGACATCGATTTTTTTGGTTTCTACATTTTGGACCATAAATTTCCTTTGAGATAAAAAAACATGTACGCTTTTTTATCGCTAAGAAGAATCAATATAACACAGGCTCTTGTTCTTACGCATGCTCTATATTATTCACTTTTCTATAATTATATTTCAGGAACGAAGAGGAGCTTCAAAATGTACTTTTTACTCTAAAACACGACGCGACAATAGAACAGAATTGAAGGAAAGCTGATGAGTAATAAACTCAAACAGAATAAACTAAAGCTTACTGTAAAAAAGTGTCACTCTGCAATTTCCATCTCTTTACTGCTTCGATGTCTTCTGGGAAAATGAAAAGATCGATTTCTGATTGCTGTACTGCTGTTGCTCTTGGACGGCTTTCTTGTGCAAACAATGGTCAAGTAATTATATAAAAACTGAATGTTCTGGCTTTGCTTCTAACCATGTCAAAACGCGGCTACACATATCAGACAACGCTCAATATTACTCGCGTCAAGAACAACTTTAAAGCCGAGACGGGCTGATTAAGTGCCTCTTCCTGCCGCGGCCAACAACTACACGCAATTGCTTTCAATACTTGTCAAGCACATTAATCTGTCGAGATCGAAATCTATACTACACTGTGCCCACTGTTATTTTGCAGAAAATTACGAAAATAATGACATGGTACTGCAGAGCTATTACGCAATACGTTCCGTAGCCCGCTAAGCTCAGCCTGAGTTCGGTCGCTGTTAACATATAGTGAGTACAACTATCTCATATTCGCTTTAAACTTGGCCATTGGAGTTAGTCTGTTAGTTGTGGACTTGTTGTCGAAAGCTGGCAACACAAATCTGGCAGTTTCGGTCATGATATTTGACAACATTGTTTGCTCGCCAGCGGGGTTAGAGGACACTCAGGTGCCGCTAACGAAAATGTTCGTGCAAAAAGGTGTTCGTATGCAGTCTTTTAGAGGAAGGGTGTAAATTGAAAACTGGTTAGCGGTATTTGCAACTGGTAGGCAAGAAATTTCAGTGGTCGGGGAGAACATTTCTTGAAGTGGGTAACGCAAAATAGGCAGAGCCTCAGAGGTAGCGGTTGTGGTTCATAAAGCTTCAGGGAAGATTTTGCACCTAAGAGGGGAGCAATGTCCAAAGGATGAAATGACATTTTTTGCTTGCACAGTTTTGCGTAGATCTGGGTTGTCACACACGTACGTCTGATCAAATGATATTGCTGCGCACATAGTTGCGTAAAATGAAATTGTCATGTTGGACCATGTACATTAGTGGTCAACGGGGAATTTCAGCGGTGCCGGGGAGAGGGCATTAGAGAGCATGAGCCATTGTCGGGAGCGGTGAGCGGGTAGTAGACCATAAATACTGGAGGGCAGGGCCTCATAATTCAGTGGTAGAGCATATTTTCCACATATGCCGGTGTGAGGACAGTTTCGAAGAGCTTTACTTTCCCCTCCAAGATTTAAGTAAAAGTCAAAAATATGTAAAATCAGTATATCAGCCTTCGAAAAATGTTTTGTTTGTATTTATTTTGTGAAACTGACGAAATTTACTAATTGGCGGCACCAGGACACCATTGTGTTGCTGGGAAACCCCCTTTTCATTGGCTTCACACTCGCTCCAACTATTTGGATATATATATATATATATATATATATATATATATATATATATATATATATATATATATATATATATTATATATATATAATTATATACGAAGTGTGCGGTCCGACTTGTCCAATACAAAGTGCTCAACACAAAAGTGGAGCGAGATATATAAGGGTTGGTGGAGCATTGATTATACAATTTCATCTCTACAACGTTGTTTCGTGAGTCGCGAGACTCAATCATCAGGAGACTAGACCTCTACATGGGGTACACATCGCTGGTTACGCAGATGGTGGAATTTCGGTTGAGATTGGCAGCTGTTGCATAACAATAAATTACTGCTGCTATGAATATTCATGTTTACGGAGAGGACTGATTTGGGAGTTGCATAATAATGTCTTTCTTCTATGACGGCATGATGACACAAGTTCATTTCTATTGAGCGTGGAACATTCCGGATGGCGGATGATGATAATTTTTTTCAAACAAAGGTTGCACCGCTTGTTAGTACTGTCATATGGCTTGGCCTTGGCTAGGACCTTCCATGAGATAGTGTGCGTGATGTTGTTGTCCTTGAGCGTCCAAATGCGTTTTCTGAGTTCGGTGGAGTTTCATGTGCGGTTTATTTGTTAATTTATTTTATTACAAAAAATTGATTTATAAGTTGCAGGTTTCAAGTCGCCTTTCAGAGATAAAAACGCATTGTTTCATTTAGTCGACGTTCTTATTGACGGTCAGGTTATAAACAAATATATGGAAATGGGTGTGGAGTCGTAAAAGTTAAGCTATTCTCTTGAAAATAATATCGACGTATCGATTTTCAGATTTCTACATTTTGGACCAAAACTTTTCTCTGAGATAAGAAACATACGCGTATTTATTGATAAGAAGAATCAATACATTGCAGGTTCTTGTTCTTACGTTTGCTCAGACTATATTATACACCTTTCTATTAGTATACTTCAGGAAATAAGAGGAGTTACAAAATGCTCTAAAATATCACGCCATGATAGTACAGAACAGAAGGAAAGCTGATACGTAATAAACTTAAAATAAACAGAATACATTGACTTTTATTGTAAAAAATTGTCACTCTTTGTCAGTCTTTACTTTTACCGTCTCTGCAATTTCCATCTCTTTATTTTTTTACTGCCTAGATGTCTTCTAGGGGAAAATGTAAAGATTGATGCTGCTTGCCAGACTCCTAGCGCTTTCTTTTGCAAATAATGGTCAAGTAAAGTCTGAGTAATCTGGCTGTGCTTCTAACCATATCAAACAGCACCTACACATGCCAGACAACGCCCATTATGAGGTTGATAGAACTTAGGGGAGGATTTCTTACGTAAGAGGGGAGCAATTTCCAAAGGTTGAAATGATGTTTTTTGCTTATACAGTTTTGCGGTGACCTGGGTTGTCGCACACGTACGTTTGAACTTGAAAGATAGTGCTGCGCTCATAGTTGCGCAAAATGAAAGTTTATATTGGAATATATACATCTAGTGGGCAACACGGAATTTCAGCGGTGAGGAGAGGGCAGTGGGTAGCATGACCCATTGTGGGGAGCGGGCAGACCATAGATACTGGAGGGCAGTGGGCATAATTCGGTGGTAGGGCATATTTTCCACATATGCCGATGGGAGGACAATGTCGAACAGTTGTACTTTCCCCTCAAAAATCAAAAATATGTAAAATCAGTATATCAGCCTTGCTAAAATGTTTTGTGATGATTTTGTAAAACTGCCAAATTTACCAATTGGCGGCACAAGGACACTGGTTGCTGTGAAACCCCCTTCTTCTACGGCGACACACTCGTTCCGACTACATGTGTATATATATAATATATATATATATATATATATATATATATATATATATATATATGTGTGTGTGTGTGTGTGTGTGTGTGTGTGTGTGTGTGTGTATTTATATATATATCGTTTGCGTTTATTTCATTTTGTTACACTCCGTTTATCTATAAATTTAAATTTATTTATTGCAAATTCTTATCATTACTTCATAACAACCAGGTGCGGTTGATTTATAAGTTGCAGGTTTCAAGTCGTCTTTCAGAGATAAAAACGCATTGTTTCGTTTACTCATTGTACTTATTGAAGGTCAGGTTATAAACAAACATATACAAAAGGGACGGAGTCGTAAAAGTTAAGCTGTTCTCTTGAAAATAGTACCGACGTATCGATTTTCAGGTTTCCACAAAGTTTCCTTTGAGATAAGAAACACGTACGAGTATTTATCGATAATAAAAATCAATACATCACAGGTTCTTATTCTTAGGTTTGCTCTATAAATAGGAGGAGTTGCAAAATGTGTTATGTTATCGAAAATATCACGGGACATTGGTACACAACGGAAGGAAAGTTGATAAGATAAATTCAAAATAAACAGAATAAAATAAAGTTTACTATGTAGAATTGTTACTCTATGTCATTGTTTATTTTTACCATCTCTGCAATTTCCATCTCTTTGCTGCTTCGATGTCTTCTGGAAAAAAATAATTTAAGATAGTTTTTTGTTAGCTGGACTGCTGGCGCTTTCGGACGGCTTTCTTGTGCAAATAATGGTCAAGTAAAGTCTGTGTAATCTGGCCGTGCTTCTAACCATGTCAAACAGCGCCTAAAGATTGTTGAAAATTGCCAACACAAATATGGCAGTTTCGGTCATGATATTTTACAACATTGTTTGCTCGCCAGTGGGGTAAGAGGACAAGGTGCCGATAAGGAAAATGTTCGTGCAAATATATATATATATATATATATATATATATATATATATATATATATATATATATATATATATATATATATATATACAAGGTGCCGATAGAAAATGTTCGTGCAATATATATATATATATATATATATATATATATATATATATATATATATATATATATATATATATATTGCATATATTGCTAATTCATTCGTTCATCTATAAGTTTAATTTATTTACGCACTTTCTTGTCATGAGTTCATAAAAACCAGGGGCGGTTTGTTTGCTAATTTGCTAAGTCGTATTACTTAAAATGGATTTATGGCTTGCTAAAACAGGTTTCACGTCGCCTGTCAGGAACAGAAGGCATTGTGTCGTTCACTCGATGTACTTTTTGACGGCGAGGTTGTAAACACATAAATATAAAAGTCAATACTGGCTTATCGATTTTTCCTGTTTCAACATTTTGGACCATAAAATTCTTTTGAGAAAACAAACAGGTACTTATCGATAAGAAGAATCAATATCACACTTGTTGGGCCATAAATTTCCTTTGAGATAAGAAACAGGTATTTATCGATAAGAAGAATCAATACAACACAGGTTCTTCTACTTAAATTGTACACATACATACATACATACATACATACATACATACATACATACATACATACATACATACATACATACATACATACATACATACATACATACATACATACATACATACATACATACATACATACATACATACATACACACACACATACATACATACATACATACATACATACATACATACATACATACATACATACATACATACATACATACATACATACATACATACATACATACATACATACATACATACATACATACATACATAGGCAGGCAGACAGAGAGACAGAGAGAGACAGAGAGATTGAAAGAGTCGTCTCCTTTCAATGAGAGTATGTAACGAGTTGTATTTAGATATGTGATTCTATTTTGCTTGTTAAGTAGGTAACATAGGTTGTGGGTTTGACTTACATAATAAATAACATTGTAATCTACAAGGTCTATTTCTGCACTGTTCCTTGAAAAATCACACGATTTACCTAGTAAAGTTGAAAGTATGTCGCTGGATCTCCAGTGCATAACAAGACTGCGAAATAAAGAAGAAGGAAAAGTTCTACATAGGGATAAACGACCAGTTTCAACCAGTTCTGACTAGTGTGAACCGGTTCCTCCATTGGCACCAGTGGTGGTTTGAAACAATGTCAGCAATGAATGCGCGGCACTACATTAGTGCTATTTCGAAGGGGCAATTCAATAAATAAATAATTACATTATCGGCCAGCGCCAAACAGAATTAAACGAAAGTTGAAATAGCAGCGCGCGCCACATGGATATTTTACAAATAGCGTCAAGCGCATACTTTGACGAAGAAGACGTCGAAGGGCTTCACGGGACCGGGTAACTATGGAAACCGGTCAGTACATCGTCCATAGGGCCAATTAACTCCCCGGATGTTCCTATTCAAATCAATGCACTGTTTTACACCCACACCGAGGCATGTAATAAGTTGTTTTGCAGTGCCCCTGTTGACAGGGCATCTCAGCAAGGGGCTACGTACCACTCTGTTGGAGCAACAGAGTTTCGTATTTTCACACACCGCGCATTAAGTGAGGCTACCCACAATGCTCCATGATCTGTACACACGGAGATCACTCACTGAACTGAAGCAAATTTCTTCTGTACAAGGAACAACTCGGACTGTCTTTCAAAATTCTGGCAACATTGTTCAGATAATCACAATTTTCTGATCTCTCACTGTGAATAATGAGAAGATCAACCCCTTTTCCGCGGAGGAGATAGCAATTTTGTAATTTTGTCGACATAGAATTTTGACAGCCATACTCAATATTTCCAAGGAAACTGAGGAAATAAGTTGCATCTGTATTGGCAAAAGAATTAGGGTATTGATTTTTTTTAATGTTCGTAACAAAGGAAATTTGCATGTCTGACAGGTGGTATAATGAGACCATCTTAGTTGCTGATAACTTTATCTTGACAAGTGTGCAATTTTTAACACCTCCAAACATCGACTTCTCATTGAATTTACTCTTGAATTTTAAAAATAATCAATAATTTTGGAACATAGTTTTAATAAGTAATCCCGAACTTAAATTGTAAGTTAAAAATTGTTAAGAAAGTGATAAAATTTAAAAAGCCTTTAGTAAAAAATGTCTGAGTGAACAAATCAAGGGGAATTGTGGGTAGCCCTACTTACTGTGCCCCGTCGAGTTCGTAAATGCAACGGCAGCCACATTTTGGTGAATGATTCTTGATTTCCTTATAAATTTGCATGAGGCAGGCAAAATACATTACCAATATTCATTTCGCAATTTAATCTGTTCGCCCTATGTGTTACGATGTTAATATTTCTTTGAAACCTTCCGTTCGGATGAAAATAATGATTTTTGTTTAAACAACCATACAAATCCAAGGTATTTAAACAAATGAAAATGTCAATATCAGAAGCCCTAAGAGTATCACCACAGCAGGTTTTAGAGGACATATCGTGACATCTGCTATTTTACACAAGAAGGTAAATTAGCTTCATTAGGTACAACCCTGTCTTCCTTTTGTCGTCTAAAGTGTCTCACAATTTTAGGAAAATTGATAAAAACAACAGTAAAAATACGCCACGATCTTTTCACTTGACAAGTTGAGCGACAACTGGGAATATCTTGCGGTAAGACGCGCTCGAGGCTGGGCCTTTGTTTTGACGTGACGTTTTGAACACATCTGTTTTATTCAGTGATTTCAGCAGTATTTTTTGAGCAAAATTTTGGTGGTACTTGTAATTGAGTCATTACATTTGCTAACTCTGGTTACGTTTCCTAAATATTATCAAACCAATAAATTTTAACATGCCACGTTGTTTCTTCGACAGCGACCACAACAAGTACAGTGAGCAGTGACATTTCGCGAGCTCGGACGCGGGGCCCGGGTCACACCATCAATGATCGTTCAGTGTAGCCTACAGCCGTCGACGTCCGCGATGTGTACGGGCTGTTTTATCTGCTTATTTTCCTGAAAGAGTGTTTGCATTTTGGCTAATCACTCTGAAAGGCGCTTTCGTACTTTAGACATTTCCATCGTCAGTATTGCCTATTTCAGTCTATTTTTAAATGCATGTTTATTGTTTGTTTGTTTTTATGGGGGATTCTTATAAAAATTTACTTCCATAGCGAGCATCACCACTGAATATGACAACATACAACACAAGTGTACATGCATGGTTATATAAATAAGATTATTTCGCAAATGAAAAAAAAAGACAACATAACTGCAAACTATAAGTCATGCGAAGAATCTACATAAGTGACCAAATTTTACCAGGTTACCCGCAACTCAATTTGGTCTCTCACGTTTGTAAATTTTCAGTGATTTTCGAAATGTTCAAGGGTCATGACTGTGAAGGCTAACATAAACATTTTACATCGCATAGCCACAAGTGGTGGACATGTGAATATGCATCCTTGTTTAGACATGATAAGGATCGGATATTGCCAAACTGTCAGTTATATTTCCAGCTGTCAATGTGAATGAGAGATACATTGTTCGGTCGACCCACTGTACTGGTCGCTTGCGCTGCGCGCTGTAGTGTGGACGCCATGTTGAACCAGAGTTGAACTGTGCGGTACTTCTCTTGCACATGCGTACAAAGTCGATTACGTTGCATTCCGTGTGTCAAAATCGTTGAATTTCTGTCCGTTAAGAAATTCACTTCGTCAATGTTCTTTATCACGAGGAATTGATACACGTTACGTACTGAGGTCAATTAATAGGTGATTCTTCGTAATTCGCTATGCTAATTCATGTGAATAGTTCGCGGTATGCAACAAAAATTGTGAAAATATTCTCAAAAGTTACAGCTACTATCCCTTTAAGGTTCAGGTGTCCGAATTCTATTTCGTGTAAAAATGATTCTTGCAAGAAAATACGGCTAGTTTTCAATCGGGTTCTAAGCCACAACATTCGGCATCAGTGGCCTAGCGGAGAGGCCACAGAGAGAACCGCTCGGCTAAATCCCCACTCTCAAAAAAGATTGGTTCAATAGCCGGCTAAGTTACATTTTTCTGACTGAGACCGCTCTACACGTTGTAGAGTTCGTAAAGCACTCACTCACGCATGCTCACTTTCACACATCGCACATACACTGAGCTATTTTGATTTTAATAATCATAAATCATAATCTTTACGTCTTATATGGCGCATTACATATTTAAATATTTCGATGCGCTTTACATTGAAACAGTAATTTTAAAATGTTCAATAAAAGTAACAGCTAATGTTTAAAATAGATCAACAAGTAAAAGTCATGTATAAAAGTACTTTAAGGGGTATAAAACTCATGTATAAAATGACCTATCTTTATATGGTTTTAACCCCACTTAAAAATTATCAAGAGACTGAAATGCACAAAGGTGCGATGGTAAAGAATTTCACAAACGAGGCGCACAAATTGAAAACGCCCTACCTCCATAGTAAACTGTGCGACCAATGGGTTGATGTAACTTAATTTCCCAATTTAAAAATGAACGAATTGTGTAACTCTACTACCTCTATCAAAAGCTCATCAAGGTTAGATGGTACATAACTACTGGGAACTTTGAAAGTAATACAAATAATTTTAAATTGGATACATTGTTGATCAGGGAGCCGATGAAGGTGACGAAGAATGGGAGTAATGTGATCACTTTTTCTCTTTCCGGTAACATCGAGCTGCCGAATTTTGAATTGTTTGCTGTTTACTTATTTCAAATGAAGGGCGGCCGATAGTAAACTGTCGCAATACTCCAAGCTAGATGTAATGAAAGCATGTATGAGTTTCTCAGTTGAAGGCTGCTCAAGTATTCTACGCCGTGATTTTACCTATCGTCAAAGAGCATGAGAGACCGATTTACAAACATTGACAACACGTGCTGACATACTTCCACTAGAATCCATCGTGACACCAAGATTACGAACAGTGTCAGATGGGTGAACAATGACATCACCTATTCTAATATCACCCGGAGGAACCGAGCCAACACTTATGATTTAGAAGAAAATGAATGACTTCGGTTTTAGAGCGAGCATATTGTCTCGCATCCATCCCCTGATTTCATTAACACATAGCTCAATTGAAGTTGTCGGAACTCGATCTGCCCTGCTATGAATATACGATTGCGTGTCATCGGCATACATCATGTAATCTAACTTATCCTTGAAAATGATATCCTCTGAGGGTGCTGTGTAAAGATTGAATAAAATAGGTCCGAGAACCGAACGTAGAGGTACACCACAATCGAGAGATTGTTCCTCAGAGTGGACTGACCCAACGCACACAGACTGCGTTCGCCCCTGCAGATAAGATTTAAACCAACAACACTGTCCCCGTGATACCAAGTCTTTGACACTGCCTGTTTAATAAAATATTTTGATCAATCGTGTCGAAGGCAGCAGATAAATCGAGTAAAATCAATATAACACATTTGCGTCTATGAAGAGTACGTAGAATATCGTTCTGGACTCTAAGAAGAGCAGTTTCTGTACTATAGCCTGTTCGATATGCTGATTGACATTTTGCAAACTAATTATGATGGAATAAATACGCGTTCAATTGACAGAAAACAATGCGGTCAATAAGATTTGAAAGGAAAGGCAAATTCGACAGGGGCGATAGTTTTTTAGAACGTTGGTGTTTAAGTTACATTTCTTTAGAAGAGGACGAACAATGGCAGATTTACAAGACTGTGGAAAATCTCAAGAAAGAAGAGACTTGTTGATTATTTGAGTTATACCCGGGGCCACCTGTTCACAACATGATTTCAAAAAACCGTTTGGCAACGGGTCAAGCCCACAAGACTTAGGAGGGAAGGTGTTGAGTTTTGACACAAAAACAATAGACACTGGTGTAAAAGAGCTAAGACAGTGATTTCAATTGCAAAAATCAGAACGGACGACTGATGCTAAACAATGACGTATTCATGCGATCTTAGACTTGAAAAACTTTGCAAAAATATTAGGCAACTCAGAAATTTCAATTTACGGAAGCATTCTTGCGATGATCTTCTTGTTTCCTATAATGTCATCAATAACAGTAAAAAGCGACTTCTGATCAGTATGCATCTGGATTCTTCTCGATGGTATTTAGTATGCATCTCACGTAATTTACAAGAGTATGTAGCACGAGCAGCTTTGAAGATGTCATTATGTACGACAAGGCCTGTTGTTTCCCATTGTTCTTTCTAACCGACTCAATTTCTTCCGTTCATCGACCAGCTAAACAGTGTACCAAGGGGTTCGTTGCTTGTTGAAACTTTGGTAACAGGAGGAGCAACTTTGTCGATCGCAGCACGAAGTAAATCATTGGAGATTTTAGCCATACGAGTAGCACTCTCATCATCTGAAGGCTATATAGTTGATGTAGATGATAGCTTTTCCTTCAGGTTGTCTACATTCACATTTAGAAGCCTTCTTGATGTACGCATAATTGTAGATGGTAGCGCAGCATTTGACATGATGATGAAGTGGAGAGATGCGAGCGTTAGCAGCCAGACATTAGTGAATGCAGACATAAAGTGTCCGAAAATCTGGTGATGACGAGGTCCAATGTGTGTCCTTTGCCATGGATGAAAACCTGGACATGTTTTGTTCAAGTACAAACGAGTTCAGACTGTCAACGAATTTCAGGGCATCAAGATCGCGAGGGTTATCAACATGGATGTTAAAATCCCCGACGATAAATAGATTACCTTTTGTATGTAGGATAACTTCCAGCAAATGAGTGAATTCCATAAGAAAATCTGACACAGTATGCTTGCAGGCGTTCGGGGGGGGGGGGGAGATAAATCACAAATTAGATGAATCATTGCTCATGAAAGGCGAACGTTCGCATAGAGAATCTCGAAAGTTTGACACGTTTTTGACTTGTTCAAAGTGATCTGAAGATTGGCTTTCGCTATGATGACAGTACCACCTCCCTTATGACGAGTTCTAGTACTTGGTTAATGGAATGTTCGGGAAGAATAGAGGAAAAACGAGCTTTAACGGTGTCATCAAGAGCACTGAATTAGGTTTCAGTCAATATGGAAAAATCGGTGTTGTTCTGCAAAATGGAGTCAGCAACTGCAGTAAGTTTCTTTTCGAAGAAGCGATAATCCCATAACGTGCAAGATAAAAGCAGTTTGGAATACGTGCTCGAAATCATTTATTTAACATAAGCACAGGGGTCAATAACAAATCCAAATCAAAGTGAGAACGTGTAAATTTTACGTCTCAATCTCTTGCTAGCGGATGTTATAACACATGACACCTAGTCTCTTTTCTTAGCATCATTGTTCCGTCGTCTTTATTGTCCCAGGTAGGAAAGATTTTGATATGGTGCTTTCATGTTTTTTCATAGCATAGAAAGAGCCACTGGATATATACAAATTCCGCCCAAGTCAAAAAATTGATTTAGGATATACAAAATTCCAAAAGAAAAAGATATAATTCACCACATGGTTCAGCTCTCCAAAGTGTACAGAGAGCTTACAAAATATCATACTAAACGCTAAATCAAGAGTCAATTGCTGTTAACAGTCATATTGATCAGTTGACATCCATATTAGGTTTAGCCTTCTTGTTTAAACAAAGTCAGCGGAGTTTTATGAAACTAACATTGTAAAGCCTTGATGGTATTGGAAGAATTTGCAAAGTAAGATGCATCTACCACAATTGAACTCTGTTGATAGTTGTCAATGACAGTCTTCAACCACGGACGTAAAATAAGAAAGCGATGATTTTTCTTTATAACTATAGGCGAAATACACAAACAATTTGATAAATTAAAATACCATCGTTGATTATCTGAAGATTTACTCCATTGATGTCTCGAATCAAAAATCCGTAAACAGGATTTTCTGAATCTACCTTGTCATCGCCCGGTTCAAAGCCGATATCTTGCAAACGCAGATGTTGACTCCAGTCGACCCGGCGCACGTCCCAAATGCTCAATTTCCTGTCATACTTCATGTATAGGATAAAGCCCGAGTATGAGGGCTCTTCTGGTATATAAAGTCCAACCCAACGATAAAATGTCGAGGCCGCAGGCCGAGACATTTTATCGTAGGGTTGGACTTTATATACCAGAAGAGCCCGAGTATGAGGGTTTTATCCGACTTAAAAACTATCGCCCCTAACTGATATATTTTCGTTTTCAATGTGTTTACGTCAACCGTCCCCTTTGTCAATGTAACATGTTTAGGATATAAATTAAAACTTTTAGTATAGGATAAAGCCCGAGTACGAGGGCTCTTCTGGTATATAAAGTCCAACCCAACGATAAAATGTCGAGGCCGCAGGCCGAGACATTTTATCGTAGGGTTGGACTTTATATACCAGAAGAGCCCGAGTACGAGGGTTTTATCCGACTTAAAAACTATCGCCCCTAACTGATATATTTTCGTTTTCAATGTGTTTACGTCAACCGTCCCCTTTGTCAATGTAACATGTTTAGGATATGAATTAAAACTTTTATTTGTGAAATAGCCTTCCAATGTAATGGAACATCCTATAAATGCCCTAGGGCACATTATATAAATGCCCTAGGGCACAGCAGATTTTGTGTTGCAGCTGGTTTCCGCTGTGTTACCAAATTTGAATATTAAAACGTACCAGATGTCTACAGAATATGACATGTTCACTTTTGATTGGACAGTACTTTACTACAGCGCTGTCATTCGTTTCTGGAATTTGGTGACCAAGGCTTTACGAGTAAATAAAACACCCTGAATTGAGCACTCTGATTGGTCAATCAACAGTAGATAGTTTTTAAGTATAGGATAAAGCCCGAGTACGAGGGCTCTTCTGGTATATAAAGTCCAACCCAACGATAAAATGTCGAGGCCGCAGGCCGAGACATTTTATCGTAGGGTTGGACTTTATATACCAGAAGAGCCCGAGTACGAGGGTTTTATCCGACTTAAAAACTATCCCCCCTAACTGATATATTTTCGTTTTCAATGTGTTTACGTCAACCGTCTCCTTTGTCAATGTAACATGTTTAGGATATGAATTAGAACTTTTATTTGTGAAATAGCCTTCCAATGTAATGGAACATCCTACAAATGCCCTAGGCCACATTATATAAATGCCCTAGGGCACAGCAGATTTTGTGTTGCAGCTGGTTTCCGCTGTGTTACCAAATTTGAATATTAAAACGTACCAGATGTCTACAGAATATGACATGTTCACTTTTGATTGGACAGTACTTTACTACGGCGCTGTCATTCGTTTCTGGAATTTTGTGACCAAGGCTTTACTAGTAAATAAAACACCCTGAATTGAGCACTCTGATTGGTCAATCAACGGTAGATAGTTTTTAATAATTGAAATGCCTCTTCTCAGTAGCGCAATATCAATTGCTTCAGTATTTTTTTCTGTAACCTTGACTGTACAGTCTCTGTACAATAGTGTAAATCGTCCCGTATATCTTGTAGAGGACGTTACTGGCAGTCAAAGTAATATATTATTTACTAACTACCAAAAAAGGAGATCCAGAGGATTACTGTAGTTAATTAAATGGCCACTTCTCGATGCATGGCACAGTGTATATATCATCGTATCGCTGACATAATAAGGACTTTCTATTTATTGTCAATAACTTCACGTAAGAGTACCATGCGATGGAGGGACTGTCTTTCAACTTGAGAGATTTCTTTATTCCACATTTTTTATCCAGTGATCGCGAAGCTGTAAATATTTATTGGCGGTCTTTTTTAATAGAGGTCGACCTGTATTCACCTGCATTCTGTCGATCGACCTGCGATTGGATTAATATACACGTTGACGGATAACTGTTGTAAGACTCCCACTGCCGTTTTTTCAGTGTTTTGAAATTTCCGTCATCAATTTCAAATATGATAATACAAAGGAAAAAGTTGTGCCTACTTTTCAATGCACGATTAAAGTAGTCCTAATTCTGTACGATCTCTCGTATGTCATTGATTTCACAAACCATGAGACAAAATGTCTTCTCGATAATAAAGAGTTACCTTTATACCTACTGTTGTGTATTCAGCACTTCTAAGGAATACAGTTTAGCTTTTTTGACGATAACCAGTATAAGGCAAGCATTTTCTCCAATATGTTGGCTATTTTTTGGCTTATCTTAAGGTATCTCAGCAACTTTAAGGGCTACAGGTTGTCGTCAGATTATAGCCAGTATGAGACATTTTTTTCTTCAAAAGCGGAATGACCTCCAAAGACATTTAAACTGCTATCATGTATTACAGTAACTTCATACACTATAATATTGGTTTCTGTTGTATATTATAATTACGTATTTTTTCCCAAAATATTTTGATGACCTTTCAACTTATTTACACTACGTCGTCAACTGCAAATATTGCAGATATAGTATGGATAGACATAAGGTACCTACACGCTTGTCGCTTTCGGAGCAAAGACACCTCATTAATTACATGCACAGCTAATGAAAAGCCGATAAATAGATTTGGACAACTTATGTTGTTCCTTATGGAGCAGTATGGATCGAACATTCTCAGTAATAAACCGGAACTATTGCTTTTGCAAGAATCGATTCCCTTAAATGTAACACAGGATCCTTGCTTTCAACGTATCAAGTTTTAGTGGTCTTGGATTCTAAATCCGCGGTTTCGTCTTTAGTAAATAGAATTTAGTAGTTCCACTACACACACGACCAGTTCTAGATGTTTTACAGCTCGATGACGAACACGCATCATCCAAAGGCAACATTAAGTACGACCCACTGACACAGTAAATATAAAACAGTGAACGAGAAACTTTTCAATCTCGTTGAGGATACAGCTGATCAAACTTTGAAATTGCATACGATACTTCAGAATTATCGTGTGTGTGTGTATATATATATATATATATATATAATATATATATATATATATATATGTGTGTGTGTGTGTATGTGTGTGTGTGTGTGTATGTATGTGTGTATGTGTGTGTGTGTGTGTTACTTTTTGTTTTTTGTTGATAAGGAAACAACAAGATTAGGCACTGGACAAAATGCTTGATATACGTTCAGTATATTTACGTATATGTACGTATGCCACACAATACTAATTGAATATCTTTGTATATTGAACATTTCAATACCTTGATATACGTAGCGTATATCTTTGCAGGACAAGAGTATACATAATGCAGATCTTTACACACCTAGTGTACACTGTACTTATGCATTTTATTAGTATAAGTACGTGTACACTGATCGTATTTGACACATGTACAGAATCAGTATATTAGTATATATTGTTGTATATCAAGCATCTTGCCTGGTGAGAGAGTATGGAAGAATGTTTAAAGCTTTTGAGTTATTCATTTTATATCACTTACCTATGATGTGTGCCTTTCCAGAATAGTACAGACGCATACAGGGTTACCTATATATTCCGTCTCTTTGAAAGGCGTATCCGCAATATGCAAATTACGACTTTCATGTCTGATTGGCTTAGAATACATGGGTGCTCAGGTGTTACTACTTTACAAGAGGTAGGGTTTTATCGGTTGAACTCCTTAAAATATAGAAATAAGATAATAAAAGGAGAGACAAATCTATTCAAATACATGTTCCTTATGTCAGTCATATCAACGTTTTCATTTAATTCATATATTCTCAAATTAATTGTTGCTCAGATTTGTGCTAAATGAGTAAAGACTAATGCAAATTCGAAGTCCCATGTTTTTCAGTGTGTTCCAATCAATCAATCACATTGTAAAAACATGTCACATTTAAAAGTCATTATAAAGTGTGGTTTAATTACCTGGTTGTTAAAAGCGTTGCGGCCTACCATGAAGCATACGATTGGGAAGAAGGATGTCCAGACCTTCCTTCTGGTCATTTTGGCCGTTCTCATCCATCTCGTTTCGTCGAATTTGGTTCATCTGCAGCCAGGTCTGAGATACAAGTATGATTATGAAGCTACGACGGAATTGCAGAATGTCGGAATCATTTCCACCCGGGCAAAGGTATGTCCATTACTGGATATTTGGCGCTAGGGCTCAATACTGTCGTTATTTAATACGTTTCAGCCGAATCGTAAATGCAACTACAATGAAACCTAATATCTTTTCGGCAGATTCACAGTAATTTAATGTTTTTATCTATACGAATGATTTGATAATCAAGCAAAAGCACACTTCGTGAACTGACGTTTAATTTGCAACGAAACTACATGATAAGTATGAATTCTAATTATCACAATCTTGGCCTAAACAAATGGCTACAATATTTTTAAATACCGTCTTCTCGTATAAAGTAGAATATTACGAGCACATAAGTTACGCATGTATACACATTTTGTTTGATAAATACATCTAGGCCTACTATAAATAAACTGAATGTATCTTTAACAATAGCAAAGAATATGAGTTCACATTTATTGACAGGGAAGTGTATTGGAAGTAAGGTATATTACATCCTACTTAACATTTCGAACACTGAAAGATGCTAGAATTTTATTTAGTTCAAAAAATATCAACTCATCCATGAACTTGACTGATTTTATGGCCTGATCTCACTTAAGCTGTTGTACTTTGCAAGAATCACTCGAAAAATGAAGAGAGAGAGAGAGAGAGAGAGAGAGAGAGAGAGAGAGAGAGAGAGAGAGAGAGAGAGAGAGAGAGAGAGAGAGAGAGAGAGAGAGAGAGAGAGAGAGAGAGGGGTAACGTATGAATTCGCCCTCTGTTTTCTTATCTCAAGTAGTTGTGCATAGTTTAACAAACGATTGAACAGAGGGTCGAATACCATGTTGTTGATGAAAAAGGACCACAAAGTACTGTAAAGCGAGATGGTAATTTTAAAGAAGAAACTTTAGATGCTTTGCTATTTGTCTAGAAACTACTAAAGAATTCACTAGAGTAGAGCATGAATATGTAATCTTAAAGTCTTCTGAAACGGTTTATGGGTCGTTATAGGTATTTGTTTTCCTGACTCTCACTAAATCTTTTTAGGACTCGGATGATCTTCCTTTCACCATGTTTTATGACAAATGGATGAGTGTAACTTTACCAGCCATAATTTTGCGCAAATTGCAAATTGCAAAAATCATGTATTGTTACTTCGTACATATGGTCTCTCAAAGGCATCAATTTTCTCATGCCTGATCTTAAAAGAGCAATTCGCCACTCTGAAAATCAATGATAATCTAGAGAGAGGATCATCAATCTATTATTTAAAGTACTTTGACAGGCATTGAGAACTTGAACACAAGTATGAAGACAATATCTCAAATAGATGTTTTATGTTATCCAATATTTACTTTCACATTATGTTTAGCTGGACGGATTGTGTTTTGTCAAGGTATTGTGATTTTTAAAGTCATCGGCGAACGATTGGTAAAGTGTACCACTCGAAAAAGTATTATTTATGATTAGCTTTTTGTGACATACTGAAACGGGTTACTGATTTCTCACTTTTAACTATATATACAGAGGAATATACGTGCGAAAAAATATTGTTAAAATGACGCATACTTGTTGCAGGCACCGTGAACAAATCTTTGGCAAAAGATCTTCATTAAATTGACCGACAAGAATGAATATTGATTTCTTTGTGTGCAGATATGACAAAAAATTTTCGGTATCGATCTCTATACATTCTTGAAGACTTAAAATCACTCAACGATAAGCTTAGACAATGTTTGCTGTGAAAATCTAAAACACACAACATGTTTCTAGTAAAACTTTATAAAGACAGTCATCTGTTCGCCCTTGTTCACAAATTATATATATATATATATATATATATATATATATATATATTATATATATATATATATATATATATATATATATATATATATATATATATATGAGTTGCCAGATTATTCAGTACCAACAGTTGGTTTACGTTGCAGCTGCAATTGAGATGTTTGTGTTTGTGTGCCTTTTTTACTGAAAACAAAGGTAAGGGAAGGTACAGATCGATCTGTTTGAGGTTATTCAAATTACAATCACATGATCCTCATGCAAACAATGATTACAAAATATATATTAAAATATTTGCCTTTTTCTAGGCTTTTAGAAAAATACGTACTTTAATCGCGTTTAGAAATCAGCTAATTTGAGATAATTAATGCATCCCAACATAATCCTTTATTTCTGGAATCGTGATAGGGAAAAACAAAAGAGAAGTTTGAAAACAACAGTCATTTCTCATTGTCAGAATGTCTTAAATTGACACGCAATGTTACAAGACATTACAAATATGATTTCCTTGTCATCTAGCACTTATTATATGTTAGCTAAAACACCCACTTATGTTTCGCTCATTTAAGTACTGCTAAGTCATTATTAAAAGTTAAAAGTTTAATTAAAAAGGAAAAATTATTTAAAAGAAAACATTATCACAATATATTTGCTAGACGTATTGATAGGTTACCCGTGCTGCAATGTATTTTGTACTTTCCGTCTCACAATCGAATATTGTCTGTTATGACTCAGCAAAAACTAGATGAGCGAAATCAAAAATACATGAGCGGGTTTTTATATGTAAAGTAAAATAATTTATTTTTGTACCTCAGTGACTTTAGATTATTAACACTATAAAAGACATACTTGTAGCAATTGGCATGTCTGACCACATCTGATGGGAAAGCTATAGTAAACTATATCTGCAAATATGTCAAATGAAAAATCCTAACCTGAGAATAATTTCGCGAACAAAAAGTAGGAAACAATGTTATGACCATAACTTTTCAGACCTGAATACATCAAGCCGCAAAACCAAATATATTGCCCAGCAACATGAAAAAAAGATAGTCAACCCATGAAATAAGCAATTGCAGCCGATGAGACATCTCGAATATCACGGTCAGGCTGTCTTCACCTGGGACCTTTTCAGTTTTACAAGTCACATAAGTTTAAAAAATAATGTGTCTTTCATGACATAGCATTCATAGCATTTACATATCCTGTAACTATGTAGCAGCTTTCTTATCTCGAAAAAATCTCAAAAGTGATGCAATCATGGTTCAAATCACTTTACATTGCTTTTGCGTCATTGTTATCGGGTATATATTCATGATTGTTTTGATTGGCTGTCAAATGCTTGACGGAAAGTTGACAGAAAAACGAACCAAATCGGTCAAACATCTTTATGCGTCAGTAACTTATTTAGTTGTGAAGTTAGCCTGAAATATGTAAAAATAGCCGGCGCCCATAACTGTAGCCGAAGTTTGTGAACATTGCGCTGATTGTTAATGACCTGGGTACTTTTATTATATTTAAACTCATCATATCATTCATCACGGTCTTTATTCCACCCTACAGATTGTTTTCAGACGTTATTTAGTGTACGGTGACAAACCCTAGAATGGCGGGAATTCATTTCATGAACTATTCCGAACGAAAACTTTAAACAAAATACAACTGTTCGTAATAGCCCTGAGTACCTTCCTGATGTAATTTGCCTGCTTTGCTTTGGGCCTAGTGTGTCTTTTTACAGACTTTACTGAACTATTTGGCGATGCTAGGTAGTCTGCAATTGTAAAAAGAACGTTTCCAGGAGTTTAAAATTCACCACTAATTGCAGACATATTAAACATTTATAGTTGCCTTGTGATTGTTTTCTTATAATATGACATTAAACTGGTCCAATAATCGTTTCCATTCAAGGTAATATATTACCAGGTCCATGGGACAATAGTGATTTACAAATTTAAGTAGGACCATACTGAACCACTGATAATTAGTGGTGGTACCAGGTGTCCGGAATGGGTAAGCGTACCCTGCTAGCATGCTACACCCGTCAGGATTGGTCCCAAAATTGTCTAAATATTGTATGAAATGATACAGGATATGAATCACTGTAATAAGTCAATGCCGGGAATGCTGTCGTTAATCATTTGTGTGACCGAGGTGTCATATTTGGCCACAATGTCGTCATATCGACCGTAGAACTTTTTGAAAGTCCTAACGAGTCTTTTTGTTGTGTATCCTTGTCAGATCTCAGTAATTTTGATGCCAATGAGCTGTGTCTCAGTTGAAAATGAGTGTAGGAATCACAAGCCCTACAATACCTGAGAAGTTGAGACACGTACACACCATAAGCAGGTGCAGATGGAATATTACTTGACAAGTGGGGATAATTTATGATTTAAAAATCGAAATCATCCCTTTTGTCATACAGCTTAGTGTGTCACCCATTAGTACCCACTTGTAGGAACAGATCAAGATATGAAGCAGAGTTCCTACCCTCTGTTGTTTCTTTGATATCCAACTCATCAGGGTAAATATGATGTAAGTAATTTGATATGTCTGGATTGTCTAGACTAATCAGATCATCGATATATCTGTGCGTGTAGTTAAAACGCCTTGCGAGTTTTTTAGACCCTGCTTTGTAGAGAGACTGTAGGAACTCTGCTTCATATGAATACAGAAATAAGTCTGCAAGAAGGGGTGCACAATTTGTACACATTGGTATGCCGATAGATTGTTGAAATGTCATACCGCCAAACTTAACAAATATGTTGTCGATTAAGAAATTAAGCATTTTAATAATTTCTTCATCTGTGTATTTGTGCTGGGCATCCATGTTGCTACTGAAATAACCTGTCTTATGTTTGATGGTAATGTATTGGTACCTTCTACTGCCATTTTTATGCAGGAAAGCTTGTTTAACAAGAGATGACAGCCTTGTTTTAAGTTTATCGTGGGGAATTGTGGTGTATAATGTGGAAAAGTCAAATGTTCGGATTGAGCTGAACTTGTTTTTCTTGACTTTTAAATCAAGCAACAATTCCTTCGAATTTTTTAGTATCCACATTTGATTCAACCCACTTGTTTCATACACTTTGTCACAATATCGAAAAAGACCATTTTTGATGGTTGTTAAAATTATAGTCAATAATTGTGACAGATGTTTGGTAGTGCAATTGCTTATAAGTTTGTTGATGGAGATGACGGCTCTTTTATACAACTTTTTGATTTTACTGAAATGGCTATCGTTTCTCAGTACAATAAAATCTCTTGGTATAGCCGATCTTTGAAGCAAATTCTGAAGAATTTAATCTTGAGATGCTGCAAAACGTTGAAATGAACAACTACAGAATATCAAGTATTCAGCAATGTTCATGGAGTTTCCCATTCATGTTTAGTTTTGCTTGAATAAGTTGCATTCCATGGCTTGTTATTCTCAACAGTATAAGGCCGCAAAGGGAATTATGGCAGGTTACTATGAGGTAATCACTTGCCGTTGTCACATTGTGATTGTAATGTCAACTTGCTCTTACTAAACACAAGCTTGAACTTTATTGTCTTTTCGTGAGCAACAAAAAAGCGATTTGTTTCATGTTTCCACATATTGTATTTTCCTACAATATGAAAGTCTGACTATTTTTGATTGGAGCCAACGCTTTCTGTAAAGATATAACAGATTGTCGGTTAAATAAATGAGCCAAAAGTCGTTGGCCTTCTTACTTGTCCTTTCAATTAGCCGGATATCATAGCAGCGCTAGTACAAAACATAAACAGATTCCGACAAAAAGATATATACATCTCACAACTGAGCCTCAAACCATAAGATGGGTAGATAGGATAGGTACTTTCTAAAGAAACTTGTGCTACATTACACTGACATTACTTACTGTCCTTGGAAACATTCTAATCAATGTACTCGGGAAAGAGTCACGGTAAAAAGCAACGGAGCTCAAGCCATTAAATTTCTATCGCGTATCACGCAAGAAATGCTCAGTAGTATACTTTGACCTAATTTTAAAGATAACGAATATGGCTGCATTCTTTACTGTTATGGACAATAACTCCTTGTCTTGTTCGGTTTCGGAGATACACAACAGTGTTGTGAAACATTCTCTATTTTAGCACGTGATGACAGTCTTTTGTTTTTTTGATTGATATCTCATTTCAAAAAGGTAATATGATGAAATATCGCAGGCTTTAACATGAAATATAGGCTAATATCTAATTATGTGTTCGCAAAACGTTTGGCTCTCATGAAAAAACTTAAGCTGAAAATGTAGTTGGGTGGTACAGCTGCATTTAAATACTGATTAATGTTCTTGCAACATATATATGCAATCTGTACTGAGCAACATAAAATGTTTCCTTTGACAACAATGACAGGCGACCTTTATTTCTAAGCACAACCCTTCCGAATAATAATGGGTTCCTATATAGCGCACATATCCACAAGTTTTGCTCAAGGCGCTTTACAAGTATTAAAACCCCTGGTCACTGGGCCTAATTTGATACCACATAACTCCCTAGAGAGCAAACAACAGCTCACGTGTGCAGCCAATCAGCACAGAAGAGCTAAATGCACAGATTACACATTAGAACCATTGTCGTACAAGGTACCTTTTACTTCTCGATGAGGAGAAGTAATGGGGAATAAAGTGCCCTGCTCAAGGACACAACACCATACCCATCCTGAGATCGTGCGTCCACTGCTCTAGCCGCTGGCACATGATGCCTCCCTTAAAGGTGTCCTACCACTAAGGTAGGGAAATGCCACGTCAGTATCGCGTAGCTCAGAAACCACTCAAGGTATTCTGTATGGCTATTACAAGGGCATAGCTACCAGCATATCTGACCATAAATTTCTGAAAAGTTACAATTAACTTAAGCAGCAAACATTGCAAAAGCGTTTCGAATAAATAACTAGAGATAGAAATTGATGTTTATGACCTTATTTTTTTCAGAATAGCAAATATTAACATTAGAAACATAATACATTAGCCAACACAATGAACAATGCAAAGTAATAAAACAAAGTGAGCTTACGAAATCTTTCAAAAGTAAACGTCTTCTTCGGACATATAATCTGGAGAACGTGGCAGAAATGGCTTAACTTCATACTTTCTCACTTCGACAACATGAGTGAAATACAAAATAATGTATGTGAGCCAATTTAATATACCCAGATACATGTATCCTAGCCTGTAACTATATAGAAGCTTTCATTTTGTCACACAGATCTTAAAAAGTGTTACATTTATGGCTCAAATCAATTTGATATGCTTTTACGTTGTCCTTATCTGTAGGATACACGTAACGGTCTTTTAGCAACCGCCTACAAGCTATTTGCAAAGTAATGGGATATATAATAAAATAACAAGCAAAATTGGCCAATGTTTGTATGCAATAATGTAACTAATTGGATTTTCATTTTTTTCAAATTTCTCAAAAGTATAAGGTGGCGTGTAGCTGAATGTTTCAATATTGCAAATTACTCATAAAAACAAGTGTGTAATGTAAAAAGAAAAGCAGATGAGATTATATTTGTGGATTAAATCGGCATTACTTCACCACCCCATTATCCTAAATTAGTTCCAATCGTGTTAACAGTTGCTTTCAAACGACAATAGCTCATGTTAATCTGATGTCTTTAGCTCCGTTTGGCTCCGTAATGACATTTCCCCTTATACATTGAGTAGAACATTAAGTTAAGGTATAACATATTTTCGGTATTAGCACTGCACTCAAACACTCGTTGTATGCGCGTGATTTTATGGAGATAAATTGAAGGACATGTGTAATAATTAGAGGTTATTACCCAATATCGCCTGTTCCTGTGTCGTATCAGCATCAGTGTCATTTTTGCTGCGTCAGACATTCGACTTCGTCTCGTGTCTGTCGCAGCACAAATGACACGAATGCTGATATGACGCAAGGAACAGGCGATATTGAGTATTATATAATAGCAAGTCCGGACGAGGTTCTATGTATATACAATTTTGCAGCTATATCAGTAAGTCAGGACGAGGTCTATGTATATAAAATTTTGCAGCTCTATCAGTAAGTCAGGACGAGGTTCTATGTATATAAAATTTTGATATATTTTGATGTATGTATGTATGTATGTATGTATGTATGTATGTATGTATGTATGTAAATTATTGTTTTTACATTTGTCGCCTCGTAACTGATAATGCATTCCATTATTCAGCATTGCGGCCCCACAGCGAGCATAACAATCCAAGTTTTCTTTGAAAACGAAAAAGGACCGTGCACGTGCACTTCAAAGGAGGGAAAGTATCGGATAAACATGTAATACACAAAACTAAAAATCTGATAATGGTGCCCAATATTGATAATAATGTCTTTTTTGGGAGTCCTCCCGCATGCACTTGTCGTCTGCTCTGTCTGGCTCACGCTCAGCATGCAGTCCCCGTCCGATACGCTGGTTATACTACTACGTTTGTTTATAACATGTTTGGCTTCATTGCCGTATAAAGGTGAAACAGAAATCAGTACGCTTGCAAACTCCTTGACGATACAGGGTTTGACACATGGCATATTATGTATGTCAGTGGCCATGTAAACGATGCAAGCATGAAAGGCTAGTCGAACCAGTCGTAAACGGGCCAACAGCGGCAGCTTGCTGTCATCAACCTTGACCGGAATTGTCTACGGAAATTACTATATAGGAGCCATTCAAAGTCTCGGTCCAAGGTCAGCTACTGCCAACAATCATGATGACTATGGACTCTCCGTTGATCAAACATCTCGGCCACCTAATTCTGATGCACTGACTGTAATCGGACACAACTTTCATTCATCTTTTTTTTCTCCTTGTCTGTGGTTTCACCTTGCCTTGTTTACGATATTACGACGGAGACCCTCCAGCATGTTTGTCAACTGTACCTTTCAAGCACCCGTTTACGTCAAGTTTTCTCGTTCGCCGAAATAAAATAGCTCTTCTCAAGAAGCCATCGTAAATTAAATTTATAGACACAATTATTTATGAAATATAAACATTTGAATAACATTGCTGAACTCTGTTGACATCGTTTGCAATGAATGCTGTACTACTAGCGACATATAATGATCGTATTGATCAGCTGAATGCAGCTCACTGATCATGCTGATGTCGATGCATGTTTCTTCATGTCTGGCATTTCACCGTGTCGGCGTTTTGAATGGCATGATATTTAAAGATTATGTTTCAAGTTCGATATAGACGTTAGGGATGCAATTCCTCTTCATTTCCTTCGAAAATATATCGTTTTTTAATTCCAAATTGAACCGTGAAAGTGCTGCTCAATTTTTGTGTTGAACGTGCGTGTTCACTGCAGTGCAGTGTGGAGTGCATGTAAATGTATACATTTAATGTATACATTTACATGCACTCCACACTATGCAAAGTCAGGGCCGATCATGCCGGACGACGCTCAATGGCTTCAAACTCAGTTTAAATTTCCTCTTTTATTCGTTTTCTACAACAAAAAATTCACTGCAAACTTTGCACTCCATAATGTACTCGTCTTCGCTTCGTACATTATGTCGTGCAAAGTTTGCTTTCGTCCGAGGGGTGCATTATTGCTTAAATATTCGATTTATCATATACCCATGCCCAGAATTTTACCAATACGTACGAAAAGCCTTAAATGTTTAGGCTTTACTTAATTACGCCTTGCGCATAAATATCGAAATATTTGTGCGAGCAGGCTTCATTCAAGTGCAATATGGTAATACAATTGTAACCGATGAAAAACTATGCTTCGCTTACAATCTCTCCTGATTTCGATCGCGTTCGATCGTCGTCGTCGGCACCGAGAGGGACCGCCCGCGCTTTTTTGTACACTGAGAGTAACCATGTCAACAGGCGTTGCGCGGGCGACATCGCTCTCTAGCCACACCTGTTCGGAGATAGATCTAGCTGTGGGTCCCTAGCTGTGGTGTTTTCATACGGGATTCCTTGCTTTTATGGGCTAGTTCTGACTTTAACGACTTTGTAGCGGGTTTAAAAGTCGTAAAAGTCAAACCCAGCCGGTAAAAGGCAGGAATCTCGTCTGAAAACACCACAGCTATCATATGGATTCACTGCTAGACGTAGAACGTGCTGTTGGAACGGCAGAATGTTCGCTAGAGCTTGTCTAAAATAATACAAGAATTTTAATAGAAAAACTAATTGAATACATTACAAGACTCAACGTGTTATATCCGTATTTAGCATCCCGATATATCCGTCTTCCTCAAAGCCATTCAAATTTTTACGTCAGCTTCATCGTTTCGCAGGTGCAGAGTGGCAGCCATTTTGTTTATTTACGTTGTTTACTATAAAATTGCAATGTATTTCGCGAACACTCCAAAACCGATGACGTTTATCGTGCATATCTCGACGTTTACCGTAAAATATCACTGCTGGTACTTTACGGTAAACGTCACTAGGATGAAACGATATGGGCATGGGTAAATGATAATGTGGAAATATTAAAACGTATAAGCCCTTGATGTTTACCGTCGGCACAGTCCGATGTCTAGCAATGCTGAATTATTTTTTTCTGACATAGTCGAGGTACGCAAATAACATTACTTGGTCGACATGTGATATGGTGACTTATGATATGCAGAGAGAAAGACTTAACTATCTAGACTTCTTCCGGTGATCATATGTAACATATTATAAGTTACAAAGTCAATGTTATTTAGATTACTGAAGTCGTCCCGAAACTAAATCACTTAAAGGCGATATTTAGGTTTTTAGAACTCATTCACAGCTATTTCAAAGCATTCGTGATGGAATAAAATGATAACATCATAAAATGAACAGGGTGCTGCAATATGAGATCTTTTAACGGCGGCCTCAATGGGCACACATAATACAGCATATCCTTTACATTTCGTTTTCAGCCATACAGCATCACAGAATTTCGATGGATTTGATAGATATTTCCTCTAGAAACCTATCACTGATATTACTGTCCTTGGCAAAATTCTAGTCAACTTAAGGGAAAATGTTGCTCACCACAAAGATCAAAAGAGCTAAATACATTAAATATCTATTTTGAATCACACAAGAATCTCAGTATCCTTTTGGCCTATTTTAACAATATCGACTTTATGTTCATACTTTACTGTTAACGACAATAATCGACGGTCTTGTACGAGTTCGGAGATGCACAAAGGTGCAAGGAGGATAAAACGTATTCTTTATCAAATTCCTCCCCCGTATGTGTTTCTAAAAGAAATCTCACTAGTTCTCAACTCTTCCTAAAGTCATTAATACAATGTTCACTCAACGACAATATATAGTATATAAAATATAGTATATAAGATAACAACGCCTTCATGGGAGAGTGTAGGGAGAGAGTAAAATATGAAATATGCTATCATGATGTCTTGCAGTTCATACTGAACACAGGTCTAATGTAATTGAATTCGTTGTTTTATTCCATCACGAATGCTTCGAACAATATACAGTGAATTCAACAGCGGTGCTTTTTTCAGCTGTTGAGAACAATAGCAGGTGGTGTTGTACTACAAGAGATGGCTATGTTGCTTGGATCCAATAACTTCTCGCTATCATTTGTGATATTCTATACCAGTCGTTGTGTGTTTTCAAGATATTAACTACGGTCAATTTATCATGTTATACTCTTAATTGAAAACTTTATAAACATCGGGCAAGGTGTTGTTAAAGTGTAAATATCATCACAATCAAACAACCCTCTGTGTATATTGGTATTTTAGATCGTCTTGCAAGAATAAGAAATGTTGACGCCTTTGCTGTGTTATTCAGAAGTAAGCGATCGGTAACCATTAAGCTTACAATTCATTTACTGATCTTCATATTGTTCATCATAAACAGAACTTCTACAAGTTCTACTCTCAGAATGATGGCATATGATATGATTTTTTCAAAACTGAACGCGTGTGATTGACGCCGCTGGAATGCACATTGTATATGATTGGTTTAAGCACGACACTTTGTGCTATTCACCCTCTGACATGCACTATTCACATTATATTCCGGTTTGTGTCGACACGGACACACAGCTCTCGTTACAGTGCTATCGAAATTGTATTCAATTTTTCAAACATGTTTGTTGTCGTGTATAAAAACAGTTCCGTCATTCTAACGATTTTCCTTGAAACTTGCCATTCTGAAATATTCTGAAATATTAAATATTTAATATTTATTTAATATTTTATTTGAAATCTTTCATGTTGAAACTGCTCAATGATGTCATTTCAGATCCACATACAACTATTGGAAGATACAACTGCCGGACAACACTGTCTGCTGTCGGTAGATGAAATTACGTACGGTGCATTGCGCAAACAAGAAGAAGGTAATCGTTGAAATGGAAGCTGAAAAAAGCGGAAATATAGACAACAATATGATTTTATGTATTCCTGGTCCACTTTTCCCTTGATCGGAATAAATAGAATATTGAAAGGAGACACTAGCGACGAAACTAAAACATATTTAATAGTGATTCCGACATACATAAACAAATTAAAGGCACTTGAACTGATTTTAATAACTTTTTCGATTTAAAAACCATCAAATCAGTAGATAATATGGCCAGAAAATTCAGAGTGTCATGTATTTACTGTTAGTAAAGTTTTACTAAATATCTTTGTTGTCGTTTCTTACGTTTGCTTTATTGCAATGATTTTGTTATTTCCTATAGGAAAACTTGGTCACTTTGACGTTGCATCTGATTTTTCACAATGGTTAGTGAACATTCTCTTTCTAATTTTATTTTTACTGTAATCAAACCAAGTTACAGGTTATATAAAATGCGTTTAGTAATATCACAGAATATACATATACTTTTGTCCTTAACCTTTCTATATTTGTTTTAACCAGAGAATATTTATTGCACGCACATTGTGATATGTTTTTTAGGTTTTCTTTTCTCATGTCCGAACACGGGGAGATTAACCGTGTGTTCTATCCGGAAGACGACAACCCTGAGATAGTGGTATTAAAAAAGTTGCTCATTGGTACACTCTCTGCTAAACTTCACTCAACTGAGGGGGCTTTGTCCAAGGGATCACCATGGTCTTACAGAGTGAATGAAACTGGGCATGAAGGTATACGGTTTTTGAAGTAATATAACTTTTTTTGTTAGACTTTCCAATTAGAGCGAACAACATTGATGGTCGTATGATGATTTCTACATGACGTTGATTGAAACGTACAGTCTCCTAAAGGATTATTGTATAGATTTATTTCACCTGATGTAATTACCGTATTCCTGTTCTCAGGAGGTCATGAATCGACCTACACAGTGAACCACGTCGACAATGGTTTACTCTTCAAAAAGACCAAACATGGACATGTGGTTCAGAATGCAAATGCTTCCTTAATCAAGGTTAGTATATCGCGCAAAGGGTATAAAGTTTTGTATGCTCGATTACTAACTTTACCATACGTGTTCCATAACACTTTTAATTTAATGATAATTGGATACTGGAATAAAAATACTTTGTGACAGTTTTGTATTGCAGAATACTACGTTTTGTGACAATTCATAGTTTTCCTGTAGTAAGGAACTATTCACATCGCACCATAATATTTTAGCTTTCAACTTGAAAACTGTAGCCATTCGTATTCTGCAATGTTATGTTTTATCTTTACTACAGGGTGTCTTCTATGACCATTATCTGCAGCTACCACATACAGTGGACGTTACAGAACATTTCACAGCACCAAGACGTGTCAAGATGTGAGTGGTTTTTTCACTTTTAATGTATCATGACGTGAATGATATGCTGTTGAAATGAAATTCGACATCTTTTTTTATTTATAGTCAGAGAGTGGGAAACATTAACTCCAAGGTCTACTTTTTTAATCTGAAAACTTGTTGTAATCATTTGAAAAACTGTATATGAAATGTAAATGGTATGTTCTATTTTCTCAAAATGTCATTATTTCGTTCATATTTCTCGTTACATTTAACCTCAGGGAAAAAACTGAAAAATTGCAAAATCTTACTGAAGAATATATTGGAGACAACAACAAAGGTAGGTTTACCATGGCCTATTAAACTGTCTTATCGATCACTTTCGCCAAGTGCACCTATAGTGTTATTCAAATAGATATCCTATCTGATTTCACTCACATTGATATCCACAGATGCCCCTGATATGCATGGTAACTCCAGGAGCACCTTGAGATATATCGGACAGTCTGATGCGAAATTTCAAAGTAATTACAACGAGAAACCAAAGAAATTGGTCGAAGATTCGTTGAAAATTGGAAAGGTATGTTTTTGCTCAGGACTCTTTAACATAGTGGCGTCACGTACCCAAATATACATTTTGAGAGAAAGTCAACTACAACCAGAGATCCACAGATAGACAGACAAACAAACAAACAGAGAGACCAACAGACACGGCATACAGACAGAAAGAAAAACAGACTCGGACAGACAGACTTGAGGTAACAAACATTACATGCTCAAGTGAGATAAGATATTCGCTAATGCTTAGACCAAAAGACATTTAGATTATTCGGAGCATAGCAGTTTTATTACAGTATAATGTATTAGCGTGATACATTAGAAAAGCTTCCCATCGAAGAATCGATTGTCAAACGGATTTTCCACTACTTTGTAGATCCCTCTGCCCAAAATGCCGCTTTCGGATATTGAATCCTTCATCGATGGAAACATGACTTGCATGCAAAGACACCCATCTACAAGTAAGTTTCTATAGTCGGCAATGCCATAATATGCATAGATCATAATTGCTTTTCGATTGTGGTTAAAATATACACACTGTCAAACCAATACGAATTTTTTGTTCCTATTCAAAGTATCTCCTGAAAGATCAAGATGCTTCAAAAATATTGTTTTTATGGTAACCAATCTTCCAGACGAGGATATTAGGATTTGGGGCAAACGCTTTCTCCACCATCCTGACTCGCAAAACTCTGAAAAGGTGGAAATTGTCGTCGACGCTCTCGGCGCTTCTTCCACGCATGTCGCCCAAGATTTCCTCGTTGATTTCGTTATGTTGGCCCCGGCCGCAAACGCAAGTCTCATCATCCGAACATTGACACATTTTGTTGGTTTAAACGGACCACCAACAATAAAAGCGATATCAGCAATACAAGATATCGCATTTAGAACCTCCTTCCGGTTTAGCGGTAAGTGAATGAAACATCTACCATTTTGTAGTTCGACTTTACGTGCAATCAGATTCCAATATTCCAAAGACATAGCAACATGGTTTACATTATCTAAGTGAAATGTCACGGTATATCACCGAAGAATCGTAGAATTTTAGGGTATGAAATCTATTTAACACGTTTTTATCTGCCTTGCGTGAAAGAATGTCCTATGATCCCGCTCATGGAACCTAATTTATCTTCGAGTCTTTGAATTCTAACTTATCGGACTCAGGTCCAAACGCTATTAGTATAATATTGTATCAAAAAGGCGTATCATATAAACAGACAAATAACTGACACAATCGTAGTATACTTGATATATTATGATCACGTACAAAGCGCGTCGTAAATTCCAGTCTCATGCATTTGCCGATGTTTGCATAAAGAATCTCAATTATACTTTTTCTCGAACAAGAATAAAAAAGTAAAGATTACTGATATTTTTGAATAAGGGAATCAGAAACAATTTACAGTAATAAAAGACCAACGGGCATTTCACATTAGCCATTTTCTTGGCAAAGTCTATCCGCGTAAAATCTTTAGAATTTAATTTTATTTTGGACTTTTACACATTCACAAGACCCTCAAACTTCAGTTTTTTCACCAAATTTTAACCTGAAATATCAGGTTCAGTTGTAGATCATCAGTCGAAAGCTTTTCAGTGTAGTACTATTTGTATCCAGTATGTATGATCTGTCCTGTTTTAAGTATATCGCTCAATAAAGGAAGGAGGTTGTCCCATCTGCGGCTGTGCGTAAGGGACCAATAAAATGAGCCTAGTGCAACGCACAATTTCTTTTGCATATCCAAAATTTTAATATGGCGGCTTTGCAGACGCTGGTGACTGCAGTCGAAGGAACTTAATACGGAGCGGCGTAACATGAATTTATTTGGCATTGTCTTGCAAAGATGGGAAAGGTACAAAGTGGTGAGATCGGACATGTATTAAATGCTGATTTGCTTCACATTTGCTCGACATTCATATCAAGTTTCAGGGACGAGGCAACACCTATAGACAAGAAAGTCACACAGCCACAGACGGGACAATCCCTTTCTTTAAACATAAGAAGGTGCCGTAACAATTATCCACTGTTTTACAATTTGGTAGCCTTCCGTATCGCTGAATTCCCGCCCAAACCACTTTTTCCTAGATCCAATTGATATCGATACTGTACACAATCACGCGACCCTTGTATTAGGGTCTATAGCACGATGTCTTGGAAAGGCTGACGATATGAAACACAGGGACAGAGGGAAAAGAATTGTGAATAAACTGGAAGATTACTTGGGAGTGCACGGTAATGTAATTGCATATGTAGATTAAGTTAAAAAAATTGTCTACATTTGTTGATTATTTCTTATTCAGCAGTACATGTGACTATCTGTAACGCCTGTCTATATGTAAAACTACAGAAAAGCCCTCAAGTAGAAAGATAGGCGAATAGACTAGCAGTATGGTAGACAGGCAGATATAACAGACAGGCAACCGTTTTGACCGTCTGGAAGCCAATATGCGGACAAACTAGATATTACTATCTTTGTTTGTAAACTTTGCATAGCCTGCGACAAATTCTCAGATTTCATTCCTTTCTTAAACACATAGACCCATGGAGTCATCGCCGAAAGCGTTCAGCCCTAACAGAGCAAGAATACAAAAAGCATGTGGAAGGAAAGGCAACATTGATATATTCCCTTGGAAATGCATTGTACTCGTCATCTTTCGAACATTTCATATCCTACGTCAACAATTCTGACAGCCATCCTATGCTACGAAGAAGCGCTATTCACTCTATTTCCAGATACGAAAAAGACGAAGTAAGACACTGAAGAAGAAATAATACCCTAAAGATTGACACTTGCATCACGTTTTACCATCGTAGTACATATATATTCACCTTCAGATTAAAATCATACATTAGGTTGTTTGTCGTGGCTTAATAGTCTGATACAACCAAATTGACAACATCGATAAAGTGACAAGATACAGACGGAAAACCTTTTCGAAACTTTAAAAGGCGTTATTGTTTAATTAGAGAGAGAATCTGCGTATTGTTTTCATTTACAGGTTGCAGTTACTACTTTTATATCAAAACAGTTTTTAACGCCGAACGGGAAAAATAATCCACAATTCGGGAAAACTTACTGACATAAATAACGAATCCATTCCGACGAATGAAATTAATCGTATTTTATTGTTTCCATAGGCTATCGAAACACTCATGCTGTCTGCGAAATACGATGACGATGAGACAGTGCGATATATGGCTGGTCTGGAATATTCAAAGCATCCTTTCACAAAGGATGAAGACAAAATGGCAATATTTAACATGTACGTTGTTTTTACGAAAAAGGTAGAATGCAAAAAGCTTTAACAGTAAATATATATATATATATATATATATATATATATATATATATATATATATATATATATATATATATATATATATATATATATATATATATATATATATATATATATATATATATATATATATGTTGTACACCGACTTTAGCCATTCGCATATGTGTACATTTAATGGGGTAAGACTCTCTCTTGTTTGCTGAAAATTAATTCATGCCTCTCCTGCATTCTCAGATAAGCACATTTTCTCCGATGTAATTACAATCGGAAATAAATAAATAAATAAATAAATAAATAAATAAATAAATAAATAAATAAATAAATAAATAAATAAATAAATAAATAAATTAAAAAAATAAATAAATAAATAAATAAATACGAAATACGTAATTGTACTATTAATTAAATTATGGTTAGCCTTTCATTGTACTCTCCTTAATTACAGCAACAATACGGACTATGTTACGGACAGTCATCTGAATCGAATACGCCGTGGTTTCTGGGACGGTTTCAGAATACGTCTGAAGATTCCAGGCATAGATTGGACGAAAACAATTGGAACAAAAAACATCGGTGCAGAAATGGGTCTGATATTAAAGAACATTTTTGACCTTCACATAAGTAAGTGGATACAGACGTCCCTTGCCATGAATAAATCTATAATGTAATGAAATGTAATTAAGGTTGTATGCGCCTCGAAAGTGAAAGACTAAAACTTTTGCTCAAACTTTCCTTAATGAATCTTTCAAGCATTCTCTTTTAAGGTAGAGACACACGTTAGATGATATTTATTTTAAACTCACTTTTTCTCAATAAATTTCACTTTTAGACCCCACACATTATATACTTTCTGTTAGCCCTATATCTCAACATTATGAAAAATATGTTTATTATCCGAAATCACAGTGTTTGTGACCATTTCTCTCAAAAATATGCGTTTTTGAGTTTTTTTACCTAAAAATAATTAGGTGTTACAGGACTATGGCGACTTGAGATCTTTTAACAGAAATCAACAATTGAGTAGTCTGGGGAAAAAACGGTGTCCCAGATGTTTTCTATTCCCTTTTGTATCAGCACAATAAGGTGTGAAAGTAACAACTCTGGGTTTTTGAATAAATTACCGGGTTTCGTTCACTTCAGCAAGAATTTCTCTTGTTCTATCAATTTTACCGAAAATCTGGAGAAATGGTCACAAACACTGTAATTTCGGAAAATAAACATATTTTTCATAATGTTGAGATATAGGGCTAACAGAAAATATATAATGTGTGGGGTCTAAAAGTTAAATTTATTGAGAAAAAGTGAGTTTAAAATAAGTATCATCGAACGTGTGTCTCTACCTTAAAATCAAGAATAAAAACTCGGGGTCACCGTACAAATTTTGTTACTAGAGAGACAAATAACCCAAGAATTACCGATATTTTAAAACCAAAATGGCTGCCATCCCTGTGTTAACTCTACGAAGAAAGGTAAAATTTTTCGAATTACGAAAAACTAAGCCAGTTAAAAGTTTTCTTACACCAAAGCTTTAAAATAAGCCCCCACTAGTGTTATATCAGAAAAGAATTGTAAACGTTTGAGAGTCCGAACTATCTTAAATAACTTTTTTATTTATTGTTGTAATAAAACATTGTTTTTAGGGGGACCATGTTGATTTTTTAACAAGAATGCAGTTTTGACAAAAATTACTTTCCGTCCACGGATAAGAAAAACACTGAAACACGACGTCTCATGCTACGCCATAAGGTGTCAAGCTAATGTCAAATGTTGTCAAAGCAATCCCGTAATTTCTGAAATCCTATTAGGGAGTAAGGCTACTGCCTCAGCACTCACCCGGATCATAAGCACATACAATTGGCTGAGCGCCGACTTCTTGTGCATCGATTACATCAATGATCTAAGTGCTTAGACTTCAACTATCATGAAATTGATGCAAAGCGGAATCATAATTGCCAAATTTGTCCGATGTATTGATAACGTAATGTCGGTAATGATAAATCTGGAAGCCCAGGATTTCACAATATGCGATATAATGTTAAACTTGTTATCTGTGATTAAGCATGATAATGTTCATTGTCATTGAAGACCGGCTGTATTCAAACCAGACTGAAGACCGCAGGATGATGTGAGAGCAAATGATAGGTAGTGTCTCTTCGAGGAATTTAGTACGCATACTAACACGCATTACGAATGTTTCCAATCGGAGAAAAATTTAATTCCTGTAATATTTCAAGCTATAAATCATCTAATTGAAGTATATCTGCATATGTATGGTGACATCAACTCATGGATTGACCATATCATCAATTCAAATCCATATTCTTATTTTGATGTTCTATAGAACCTCTGGAAGGTACCATGAAAGTTGAGATAAATGACCGAGCTTTCTTGAGGGCACACATCGGTTACATTAACCTAGAATACACACTGCTCGATGCAAAAGTTTGTTTCAGAGGTGACGCCCAGTATTCATTGAACATCTTACAGGTAAGAATCTCAATTTGAAATACAGAATCACGTAATTACATGCTGGTCGTCGTTTGAAAAATGTTTTTTTTGATGTGTTTTCAAGTACAGATTTGTAAATTATCCACAAAATATTATAATGTTATCTCGAAGTAATTGATAGGCGAATTTTATTTTCATCTTTTTATTAGGAATTTGGATTCAGTGACATTAAAAGCCTCGTCAACTTGTTCGACACTGTCATTAACAAGGTTGTGAGACCGATAAAGACAGCCTTGATGACGTTCAAGGAACTACTCAGTCCAGATACGGTGTCTTTCGCTCAGCGTTTTCAAAACTTCATCGATGCTGTGAGAGACCTACCAAATCGAGTGAAAGATACCAGAGGTCTTGCCAGGACTGCTCTAAGTCGCATTGGAAAATACACAGGTCTTCCACAGTATTTCACCGACTTTCAGTTTGTCATATTGCGCATATCTGGGCTATTTAACGCTGTGAAGACAGACGTCATGGAATTCTACAATGTAAGAATTTTCACCATTATAAAGTGTCGGTAAATCAATATGTGAGGAAAGTTTGGCAATATGGATGACGTGTTGGTGACATTAACGTTTACTAGGTTTAGCGTTATATAAATATTAAAACAGGTCGTGTTCTCTGTCGAACAATAATCTTTACGGATAGCAGATTTCGTCTGCATAAATACTTTATACTTAATATCATACTCGAAGACTTGTAATCACCATGTTTTTTAATTAATAATAATAATAATTAATATAAGTATTATATAGAAATAATAACGCGAATAATAATAGGTTCAATTTCCATGAAAATTTCACAGTTAGGGTATTTTGGGTCGAAAAGACCAAATATGATATCGATTTCACTGCCCATGTTTCCATGGTAACCATTTTAGGGGTTGAAAATATCAATTTTTCCAATATTCCATGAAAAGCTACCTAGATTGATATGAAAATTATCTAGTGGGGGAATTCGGGTCAGAGAACACAAAAACCGACTTATTTAAATGTTTCAAGTTGCCATGGTAACTATTTTGGCATTGAAAATGTTCCCTTTTCCCTTATTTTTATTAAAAATGTACTCGGACATAAATCCCAGTATTTTGGGAATAACCTCATTATTATACACCTTTTTAAATCCAATTTTACCTCGAAAAAATCAAAATTAAAGCTTTTTTGGGGATGACCGTCCCGCACTGCACTGAGCGATCGCGAGCAAACTGAGAACGCGTTAAGCGCGTCCGCTGAGCGCACAGAACGAAATTTCAAACCCGCGCAGCGCAGTGTCCGTGTGAGAAATTGTAGGCGGCAGCCTAATTTCACCCGAATTCACAGGCTTTCGATTCACCACTACTAACGTTGTGAAGTACCCAATGTTTAGAAGTATTTCCCCGCATTGACGTAATGGTGTTTTGAGGTCAAAGGTCAAATAGCGTCCAATAACACCAAAAGTTATTGTACTCCGCGGCAAAGTTATTGGACTCTGCGTCCTCTGATACCGAAATTTACTGTACGAAGAAAACTCCAAAGATTGCAGACGCAGGTGTATAATAATAAAGATAATGTATATTGGGGCCATTCTGGTCAAAATTATGTTTTCCGTTAATTTTAGTGTGTTAGAATTAATTTTATATAGACCAGAAATAATTTTTCAAGCATTTTTAATTTTGTTTCATGCAGTCATCTCAAATAAGTGTTATGTAGTATATTACTAACTTGGCATTCATCGAATTAAGTTTATGCCTTCAAATTAATTTTATGCGATAAAATTATTCTACTAGTATCTCAAATTAATTTTGTAAACCCAATTCCCCTTAGCCACCAAGATTCACTGGTACTTATTTATTGTATGGATTGACAATTAATGATTTCTTTGTCTCATTCCAGGAAGAATAATGAAGACAAATTATAAAATTTGACCATGTAGGGTGCATTATTTTAGTGTGACCTGGCGTGACCCCATAAACTCTATGACTAGCAAGATCCCTTTCCATGGTAGCAACGGCTTAATTTGAACATGGTGCCTGTATACCTTTAAACACTTTTTAAAAACCCAGCAGGCCAAGACAAGGGGAAATATTACAAGATATCACGTTTAATACTGCCCTACTTGACATAGTATAGGGCTCTCACTTGTGCGAACGTCGTAGGAAACACTTATTGCAACAATTTACCCTAAATATAAAGAATCGGCTGTCAATTAAACTGCGGTTACTAACCAACCGGAGGTAAATAGTGAGACTATACGTGCCCAGAAATACGAGCGCAATAGACTAATCGTTTTGGCGCGTGCCAACTCAAAATTATAGAAAACCGCAAAGACTAGTCGTTTTGGCGTGTGCCGGCTAATCGGCTAACAAAAAACAGGAAACCGCAAAACCGCAAAAAGTGATAAAGAAATGTAAATAGCTATGGAATAGTTTCTATAAAAATCTCTACATATGTATATCAACCTGAGGAATAAGATTTTGACCTGTAGCACGATGCTCAATGGAATAGCCAGTATTATTGTGAAAGGCGTTAGTCATATCAAACTACTGACGTGCTACAAAATAATTAATCTTTCCACCTTTCAGCTTGGTGAAAAACGCATTTATTGATTCGCCAAAGGCCTGTGGATTCGCTTATTTTTGCACAAGTTCTACATGGACATAGGAAAGAGTTCGACTCACCCTCTGGATTGTTGAGCATACAACTGACTGTTTCAGTGAATCCAACATGATGAGAGTTCTCGAATCAAAAACTGTACTGTAGCCGTGCTCGAATACAAATGTCTTCCCAAATTACGTCATTGTTATTCAACAGTTAGCATTCCAAAGTCTGTCACCCTGTTTTTTCAAAGTTTGGAGTAGAGGGCGGCATTTCCATCTGAATAATTGAACGACGTGAAACGCAAACATTTCCATCGCATATGTTCCGGCAATATGTACAGTAGAAATACTGTTTACGCTGCAGTTACGTAAGCTTATAAGCTTATACTCCACAAAATGGCCACAGGCGGCGTGAAGTTTCTGAAAGGATTTCCTAAACGTCCTACTTGGTACCTTAGACACTCACATGTGATATCCTGAAAAGTATTCTCTGCAGTAATTCCAGTTTCTGTTGACATTCCATCATTTTTAAAGCTAACGACACGATAGCACGAGATCGGAGACGTTCTATTGTCACGCGCACGCACTCTCAATTGCGCATGCTCTGGGAATCGCGTCGCGCCTCTGAAGGGCGCGCGCATGTTCCAACAGAGAAGAACGCGAATCGCAGGGTCTCTGCCAGACTACACTGGTTAGATTTATATAATGAACTTTTAATGTTACCCCTAATGTATGGAAAATATTCGTTCGGTGGTCGCAGCATAGCAATTTCACTGCCATGCCGAGAGAGAGAGAGAGAGAGAGAGAGAGAGAGAGAGAGAGAGAGAGAGAGAGAGAGAGAGAGAGAGAGAGAGAGAGAGAGAGAGAGAGAGAGACAGACAGACAGACAGACAGACAGACAGACAGACAGACAGACAGACAGACAGTTAATTTATATTGGAAATCTTTTTCATAGGAGAGAGAGAGAGAGAGAGAGAGAGAGAGAGAGAGAGAGAGAGAGAGAGAGAGAGAGAGAGAGAGAGAGAGAGAGAGTTAATTTATATTGGAAATCTTTTTCATAGTCGTGACTTTTGATGGAAGAAAACTGCGCTGCACGTACATCAATGGGAAGTCACCCCTATTGACAAAATTAAAATATACAACACCTCTTTATCAGAATTCCCACACAGCCTCAATGAACTATTATTAGATTTCTATATAATACTTATAGCCCCTAAACTTGTAATAATAATAATAATAATAATAATAATAATAATAATAATATGTATATATATATATATATATATATATATATATATATATATATATATATATATATATATATATATATATATATATATATATATATATGTATGTATACTTTACAGTCAATCAACGACGCTATCACCATAATTTTGCCCTGGGCGGTCGAGCAAGTCTCCGAGGCGCTGAAAACGGCTGTCGAAGCGCTGAAGAAACTCTTCAAATCACCAATATCAGCCATTAAGGACATTGCGAGATTTATCTTACAGTACGTACTCTGCTACTCGAAGAATCTGCTGTTGTTTTCTTGCATCGTCGGAAACGTTATCCGTACAGAAAGCTATTTTCATAAATATACGACATTAGAAATAGTTAGCAAGTAACTATACATTTTACGCTGGCTGGCATTTTTTTTGCTATCAAGTCTGGAATAACTCTTGAAGAATATATCATATCCTTATTAACCCGTTAGCAACAATAAATAGTGAAGGAAAGAGAAGGGATACGAGGAAGTTTATTCTTTTATTGGGGTTGAGTTTGCTTCAAATTCTGTATCATTGATCTTTAGTGTTCTGCAAAGTCATAAGAAACGTCTTTGGCAAAGACAAGTTGCACTGTGACAGTTACTATTTATATTTAAGCAAATTACAGCCTACTTATTTTAAAAGTCTTAGACATACGTCATAAGCATTTCCGAATTGGCCGGAGTGGAATGCCAGGCGAATCCATGAGACGCTTCCGATAATTCAACTTTCGTTGAATTTCATGTCTTCAATTACGCGTTGACATTTGTTTTACCTCATTAGTATTATGATCTTTTTTGTACTGTAGGATTAGAGGTGCTGTCACCGGTTTAGTAAAGGCGAAGGACAGAATTGCTAATGCTTGTTTTTTCGTCGAAGGGAAACAACCATATTGGTTCGACCTCAAAACTGAATTGACAGAGATCCTGGAAGACATCGATGCTGTAAAAGTTGCCATTGAACGTTCAGAAGACTGGGGCTCAGAAGAAGATGATGACAATATAAGACTATTCACAGGAAAATCAGGGGTAAGTATTCCATCTCAGGTCTTTGTTTGTCTTACCTTACAATGTACAAGTTTGCAATATTGAAAGTAAGCGCGCAAAACCTTAGCCGGTCAGGTAAACATGATTATATGCGACCTGTCTTTCCAGAGGCACCACAATCTGTTGTTTGTATGTTCGTTACTCGATCCATTGATAAGAAGTCGCCCGCGCGAATAACTGTCACAAGTTTGATGCATTTCTATGCCGAAGTTAGATACCATCAGCTGCCACACAGATCTTTCGGAAAATTGAAAATTTGGAAAACGTAAATAGCGCATTGTTGGAAATAAAGTTTGTCAAATTCTTTGAGGGAAATTTTGATGACAGCAAAATGCCATCCTTACAGCAGTATATGATACCTATTTTCTATACTTTAATCTTAGTCCAAAGATTTTAAATTTGAAATAGACCTCAAATTTAATAACAAGACGATAAAACAATTTGGAAATTGGAAATAAGCTCCATTTAGATTTTCTTTTTATCAGGAAAAATGTGATTATACGGTTACTATGTGTCTGCGACAGGAGCAAGGAGTCGACTCTTCAAAACCATTGTGCCATTAACAATGCAGACATAAATCATATTTAGATGAGTTATCGGCTTTTGAGCTTAGGCAATCTTGTAGCCTACTTTAAAAAAACAGACGCTTAGCCTGGCAACATGCTTTGGTCTACATTAACAACGAGTCACTCAAAACAATGCCCCTCATAAAGATATTATTTCAAACAGTAAATGTTTATTTTCTGGTCCAGGCATTTCAAAGATGCTAAAGTACTGACCTTAATTTGACCAGTCGGCCAGCGTTTGAAGTAGACGGGTAAAGAGGCAATAAAAACTTGGGGGGTAATCGGAAAAAAGAATTTAATGTTTACCCACAATTTTTTTGGCAAATTTTAACATTGTGTGGAAACGATTTGAGCCTTCTCTGAAAGGTTATCAGTTACAGTGTCGTTCAGCGTAGGCGGTGCTCCCTCTCAAATTGTCACATATCAGACGTAACAAGTCATCGTTGATGACACAGTCCCCGCTTGTCCATTTTGTTATAATCTTTGGTGTCTAGTTAGCTGTGGTCTAGGTCGCTGTGGAATGACATTGATGCAACGGGTGCATTAGGCCTGTGACTTGCATAATAAAGTAATCTGAGGAACGTTCAATAGATGACTCATCTCTGCCGGTAATGACCACTGAAGGAACTTTTGATTACATCACACATAACGATGACCTCACTGCCTCTAGTGTCATGACGGCACATACTATACACATGGTTTGGTGGAATTTTCAAAATGGTATGGGATCGGGTATGTTGTTGTAATCAGCCATCAGCCATTTCGAATCATATAATGAAACAAGTTAATGTGCACAAGAATGCAGCCATAGTATTTTATCTTCCTATCACGTTTGATCAAAATCAGTCCATCGAGAGACAGTGACCTATGTTTATATTTCAAAGACATAAAAAAATCAAACCAAAATTGAAATCAAATGGCTGTCATGTCTATTGACCATATGGATCATAGCACAAAATTAGTAGACATGCATATGTATGTTGTAACATGTCACGAAGTAAATGACATGTATGCCATAGTGCTTGATCTTTGTGCCAAGTTTGGACAAAATGGGTTTAATGACCTTTGAATTATGCTTCAAAGACATGCAAAATTCCAACAAAATGGCAGTTCTGCAGCCATATTGGATCCTATCGCAAGGTTAATTGATACATGCATATGCATGCCATAGTACGTGCTTTGAATTTGTGCCAAGTTTGAACAAAATCGGTTCAAAGATGTTTGAGTTACGGTTCAAAGACATGAAAAAATCGCAAAAAAATGGCCGCCTGTCAGCCATATTGGATCATTTCATGAAATAAATTGGTGTTCATATGAAGGGCATACTGTTTTGCTTTTGTGCCAAATTTGAACAGAATCGGTTCGAGGATGTTTGAGTTATGGTTCAAAGACACGAAAAATCGCAAACAAAATGGCCGCCTCGCGGCCATATTGGATCGTATCGTAAAGTAATTTGACATGCACATGTAGGCAATAGTGTTATGCCTTTGTGCGAAGTTTGAACAGAATCTGTTCAAGGATGTCTGAGTTATATGGTCCAAAGACATGAAAAATCGCAACAAAATGGCCGCCTCGTGCCCATATTGGATCATATGCCTTTGTGCCAAGTTTGAACAGAATCTGCTCAAGGATGTCTGAGTTATGGTCCAAAGACATGAAAAATCGCAACAAAATGGCCGCCTCGCGGCCAAATTCGATCGTATCACAAAATAAATAGACGTGCATCTGTAGGTCATAGTGCTATGCCTTTGTGCCAAGTTTGAACGAAATTGGTTTAGCAGTGTCTGAGAAACTGTTGATGACGGACGGACGGACGGACTGACGCACAGACGGGCCTCAATCTATAAGTCCCCGCCGGACTTCGTCCGCGGGGACTAAAAAGCAAGGTAAACTTTGAAATTTAGTAAATTCTCGACGGGATTCGAAATCACATCGTAAAGCACCTGGTGATCCAGCGAAGACATCACAGTCAAAACATTACCGCTCGTTCAAATCACCTCGCTTAAATTGTGGATAGTTGTTACATTTTTTTCTGACGACCCCTCCGCACGCTGTAGAGTTCACACACGCTCGCCTATGTTTTCTTGTTCAACAAATGTACATAAGCCAGTAATGGTGACCCATACACACCCTCCTTAACATTACCAATGAGTTGCGCAGGAGGGTGTTTTGATTCATAGACATTATCCCCATTTACTTTGCGTTTTAAATTGCAAGATATTGACACTTTGGAAAGTGTCAACATCTCAAGAGTCAGTTTTAGCCTGTCAGTCTCCAGTCAGCTCGACGCGAACGCCGGCAGATCGTCCATGTAGCCGACACGAACACGAAGTGTGTGTTACCGGCTACCAAAAACTATTAAAAATAGTAAAGAATGAGCTACAAAATCACCGTCAGTTTTAAGTTGCAGGTAGAATAAGTGTGTGCCTTTGTAAAAAATACTATAAAAATAGTAGAAAGTGAAAAACCAGCTGAAAGTTAGTTGAGGAGACCTTAATCGCATATCATTTGCATCTCATTTTCGGCTACATGGACTGTGTGCCCGAACGCCGTACAATTGTGTGCAGAACAGCACATGACAACCCCGCTTTCTTCATAAAACACTCACGTTTCAGGCAACTCATTGGGTAGTAAGGAAATCTTGAAAGTCAACATCTCATCTTGTTAATACAAGCGTCATATTATTTATAACGGCAGAAAAGCCATAGTATATGGCTCAAACGTAGAACCATTGTTACGCTGGCCGTTTCGTGACAGTCGTTAGTACATTCACGAGTAAAGTTCTTAAAGAACAAGGACAATTATTTCAAACATATCTTACCTTTAAGCCGTTCATAGTGAAAGATGATGTAAGAGTCCTGAACGTAATTTGACCTGACAACTGAGCTCAGTATATAAGACTGTGCAAACATCAGTTTTGAAGTAGAGGGGTAAATCAAGCAATAAAAAATACTTGGGGGGTATTTTGAAAAAAGATTAGAATGTTTACCCACAATTGTCTTTTGTCAAATTTTAGCATTGCGTGGAAACGTTATGAGCCTCCACAGAAAGGTTATCAGTTACATGTCGTTCAGCGTAGGCGGTGCTCCTACTCAATTTGTAAAACCACGGTCCCTCCAAAAATGAGGGACCATGGTAAAAAAAACGAGACATAAAAAGTAAGGTTACGTTAAAATTCAGAAAATTCTCGACGGAATTCGAACTCACAACGTATGTCATCCAGTCACCTAGCGAAGACATCACAGTGAAAAAACGTTACCACTAGGCCAAATCCCCACCCTTAACTTGTGGACAGCTGTTACATATTTTCTCATGACAGTGACCCCTCTACACGCTGTAGAGTTCACACACGCTCGCCTATCACGAATCGCTCACATACTTGATCAAAGACAAGCACAATCCTAGAAATATAAACAGTGTTTGGCCAGCTTGAAAAAGACCTTTGATCTCCTTAGGTTTTCTGGTGAAACAAATGTGCATGAGCCAGTAATGGTGAACCGTACTCTCCCTCCAGTAAGCGGTGAGCTTCGCAGGCGGGTGTTTATGATTCACAGACATTATCCTCATTTACATTGCCTTTTAAATTGCAAGAAGTTGACACTTTTCAAAGTGTCAACATCTCGAAAGTCAGTTTTAGCCTGTCAGTCTTCAGTCAGCTTCTTGCTTCATGCAGTACTGAAAAGATCAACGCGAACGCTATACAATTGTTTGCAGAACAGAACATAATAAACACGCTTTCTGCATATACTCATATTTTACGTTTCATGCAACTCGTTGGGTAGTAAGGACAACTTGGAAGTCAACATCTTATCTTTAAATGCAAGCGCCATTGCATTCATAACGGCATTAAAGACGTAGTATATTTAGCTCAAAAGTAGAACCATTGTTACGCTGACCTACAGTCCTAACCTATAGCATATTCCCGACTTGACTTCTCAAAGAACAAGGACAAGTACTTAAAACACACCTTACCTTTAAGCCGTTCATAGTTAAAGAAAACAAACATATCCACTTTGAAATCACATTCGCCGATTGATTGGTGCTGTGAGTATTCACATCGAGTTATGACCGTTTCAGTCTAACGCTTGTCGTAACTGAACCAGTAGCTAGTTGCTATTATCTGTATTGTAGGTCGCCCTCACGCAACAAAATTGGTGGTCGTTCGTTATTTCCTTTGATCACCACAATTATCAACATTTCCATGCATGTAATCGGCAGCTGTACCCGTTAAGCATGTAACATACTCTTTCAGTACAAAAACATCCATACGGGAATGGAATAATCGCACTTTATGAAAAATGTTATGAAGTGATCGCCTTAGATGAGTAATACTTTGGTGTGATCGCCAACAAATTTCTGGACAGTGAGAACGTGAAGGAGCTTAAAGATACACTCTCTGAAATTCACTCCTGGTATGGTTTTCGTTTACAGGTCTAGATTTCCTGATGTAATATTAACACGATTGGAACTAATTTGGGAGATTCGGATCTTTATATTTTTCAAATTTCTCAAAAATGTTAGGTGCCCTACAGCTGAATGTTGTGATATTATAAATTACTGATAAAAACAAGTGTGTAACTTAAAAAGAACAGCAGATGAGCTTACATTTGCAGATCAAATCGACATATCCCAAACTAGTTCAAATCGTGTTTATTATTATTGTTATTATTTCTAGTTTTAAGAAACACCTTAAAATATGACTCTCAATAAAAATACGTTATATGTTAAATCCTGTTTTCTTCTTCATTTTCATGATATAGCGGAAATTAGAATGGTGACTCATAGTAATCATGATGTCTGGTACATGTAACCGCAATATTCTCTAATTTTGGGTTCTACAATTGAAGCGTTCATGAAAGCTCTTAAATGGGACTGAATAGACCGACTTCAATAAGTATTGTCAGTGGTACTTTCAAACAGACGGTTTCAATCTGAATTCGAAACTCTCAGAAATTTCGTAGGTATTCTGCACTTCTCCCAGCTTTTGCAGATACACTCTATGTAAAACTTATTGTTAGAAAATCAGCGTTACGGTATTGTATTCAAAGGAACTGTACATATATAGAATAGAACTGACATTTGGAGTGCTTAGGCCAGGAAGAAAAAATAAATTGTTCATCGGAATCGCCGCTTCTACTTTGGCACTATTTGGAAATTTTTTTTTTGATCGCGGCAAAATGGACGGCAGATGGACGGTGCATCCGATTGAATGAAAATTTCATCGAAAGTATAACAATTTACGGCAATGACAAAACACATTGCTGCGTCGATGTTAAAGTATCATTTGAAGCTTGCTGTTTCTATTGTGGAGTACAAGACAGCCTTCTGAATGATGACTATAACTTCACTCCGATCACATTACAGTGTTGTTAGACCATTGTGTAAAATGTGTAGAGACCGTGGTAAAGAGGCCAAAACATCGGGCCAAAGTAAAATGAATAAAACTCAGATGCTAGGTCCCACCAGGACAATATTAAAGGACAATACTGAATTGTTGAATTTCAGTGATTTGCTGTACATTTCAGTTTTATTCTGAGAAAATGTTGAAATATTCAGAATATGTTGTGCAAACACTATGTTATTGTTGGGAAATATAGTATTGAATTCAGTTACCAGTATCAGTGTTTCTTGTTTGTGATGTTTCTGGTAAAAAGGGAAACAATTATCTTGCCTTGTCTGCATCTGTGCAAAAATGCCAGAGAACCGCGTTTACCTTCGGCCTAAAAAAAAAAAAATTTCGCTCGCCGCTCCTGGAACTTGGTCCAAAAAATCCGATGAACAAGATTTTTTTTTTCTCTGGCCTTACCATCGCGTATCAAACCGCTTTCCATGTGAGTAGCCAAGCATCATGATCGCATTGCATGTATGATAAGAAACTATCGTTTCGTTTGGTATTTCCGATTAGCCCTAAGTTGATCTCATGATGGTAAAATGGCATCATATGTTTGGAGGGTAAGCTCGGTACAGCGCATTCACTGTTGTACATCATACTAAAGCCATGTTACATTCCGATGTACTATAAACTAGGCATTGGTTCGGGCCTACATCGTTGCTGACATCTACCAATTATTCGACATACTGGAAGGACCCATCGCTGAGTTGAATAATCTTGCAGAGCCTTTCATCAGGACATACGAGAGCGTGTACAACATCATAGAAGCTATCAAAGAGGGATATGAAGCGATTAAACTCGGGTAATTAAAGCCAAGTAATTTTTGCCGAAGCAGCATTTATCATAATAGATTTACAGTATTAAACGTTTCTTCTACAGAAAACACACACACACACACACACTCACACGTACTCACACATACAACGAACGCACAATGTTCTCATGATATAACGAAATGCAGCTCACCGTACGATATGTCGGAATTTTTGAATTCTTATAAATTTGTTCTTTGACATGATAGAACTACTTCACTGCCATAGCTGTTTATATAAAGGGGTTGTAATGAGCTTTGTGTGTGGACAAAAGAGCAAATCGACGGAAAGACAGACGAATGTATGACATTTTCTTCATGTAAGAAATTGACGACTCGCATACTCAAACACTTAAATTTTCAGATATGAATTGGCTAAAACTTTCCTCAACAAAATATTCGGATCGAAAGCAGCGAAAGAATTTCCTCGGAAAATCGCTGAGACAAACTGTGGCAGCGGATTTTATCCAAGCATGATGGGATCTGCCTATCCAGGCATAGATTTGGAAATAAGCGAAGGCAGCGTTGTAAGTAGTGTTATCAAACCTAAATGGTAATTGAAATGTATTGCATGATGTTACGTTGACTGGCGGAGAGGTACAGTGACTTTGTTCAGGTTAATAAAGTCTGTTCGAAAGTACCGTTTTAGCAAAGCAGAGATTGGTGATAGTTTTGTTCACTTGTCAAAGGGAAAGTTCTCATCGACCACGTTGACCTTGAAAGCAATAGCATAATGAAAAGACGTATTCAGCCGTTTATAGAGTGTATTGGTTTTATTTTTTCCATGTATGACAAGAGTCCCTAAAGAAGGAATGGCTGAGCCCAATTTTTTCCTTTCGTCTAATCAAAACTCTTTATGTTGTACAGTTGGTGGCGCCATTCACAGGTGAAGTTACACGAACAGGACCAACTCAGATGACCATGGTGATATCAGAAGAATTGAAAGATACCGAAGTTATAATTGACAATGTCGCCCTCTATGAAAATAGCCAAGACAGGCTGGTAAGATAGTATCCTGCAAACTTGATAATTTTTGCTTTGATAATTTTATTAGTCAACAGACCAGGATTAGATATCAGCATTGTAGTAAAACAAAATATTTTAATTGTACATGTGTTGCGATTGCCTGTTAGAACCAGGCACGGGAAAACCCACGCAGAAATTTAATCTTAACAGGCGTGGTGTAATAAAGGGAAAGTGGCTTCAGACATCACCCATCTCGTCTTGTATGTGCTTTGGTGTGTTTCAGTGTATGAGTTGTGTTTTGGCTGTTGGTGTGAAAATTAACAAACGAGTCGTTAATATCAAAGTAAGCCATGGAGAGACGTGGGCGTAGTCGAGTGTGCCTTAGACAACCGAGAGCCTTTGACCCCACGTTACGAAACAAGTTAGGTCTCTTCCTCAGGCGCCTATGTATATCTCTTTCTTATTTTTATATATACTGTGTCTATGATGTTGATCTCTTATTTTTCTAGCAGGAAAACTAGAATATTATTTTTGGATCGTTTTGTGTATATTTGTTTCTTGCCTTGTTCCAAATGCCGTGGACTTTGGCCTGTATCAGTGTATCGCTAATGTTTGGATTTCTTTTGTATGCGATGATCGGTTGTTGTGGAAATATTTCATTCAGGCTTAGTGTTTCGTCCTTGTCTATGTGTTCCCAGTTTTCGCACATTGCTGCTTTTATAGCTTGTGTTCTTATATATATTATTACTAATACTATAGTTTTCGTTGTGAGGACTAGTGTTTTTTTTTTTGTTTCTTCGTTTGTTCGCTTGTGTTGTAGTTGCGTAATTCATGCGGCGAACTGAGCTTGCGATGGTTGTTCCTGGCTGTACTTATAAAAAGTTGGTTGCTAATGAGTGATGACAACCCTATCACTTCTTGATATTATTCCGCAATTGGGCCATTGCACTTCAAAGGAGGGTTTATGGGGCACTTTAAAGAGAACAATATAAAAATTACGATGTCGACATAGGTTTTAACAACCTAAGCGAAAGTTTGACTTTCCCTAGATCTTACATTGTATCTGACACCCGCACCGGTGCCACCAGACACGATCATGACCTGTGAATCTCATTGACAGGTACAAATCGGAAATATTATGTGCACCTTCACCCTAATCTGTCGCGAGCATTTTCAGTGCGCTTGGATTTTTGTGGCGCATTTATGGCTGTAAACAATGTAATTCACCCCCTAGATGCTTAAGCTCATCAACAGAAAACTTGTCGCAAAGCGGTTCTATCATGATGCACTGTCAACCGGTATCTTAATTTTCACCAGCGTAGACGACATGAAAAACACTGCACCGTATTGGACCGGCAGTGAACGATGATAGGTGTCGGCAAATGATACACATTTTCAATGCGTTTGTTTGTATGTTTTTGGTACAACTGTACTTGTGCCTAAGTGCAATGCCCATGAACTGACTGCAAACAACATAATTTTGAATAATCGTAATGACGTTTCGGATCGTCATTTGTGTCAGTGGCTCAGCTGTTTTATATGTACATGTACAAACGAAGGTCATGCATACCAGCGAAGGTCAAGCGTACGCGTAGCTGTAAGTAGTTCGGTTACAGTGAAAATATAATTCGTATTTTAACATGTTAAAATACGGGCATATCAGTGCCGTATAAACAATAGGAGAATGGCAATACAGGAATAGCATGTATGATAATAACATAGAAACCACACGACAAAATATGTAGAAACATTTTACACAAAGCTGATAGCTCTGCAGCACGACTAATAATGTAATGACAGCCCATTCACAAGATACATTTTCTTTGTTAAGATGACAGGATATTGGCTAACATGCATAAAATAAATGGGAGGGTATTAGCAAGAAAGGATGTCAAATTGACAATTTATTCCGGCATCGTACATTTACGCAAACATAATGGTTGTGTCAACTATGTCGGAACTGGGGTATAATTTTTGGTTTGCAACAAATGATTCGTTTTGTTTAAACAAAAAATGAAACAATACAAATCTAAATTTTAGCCATAAATATTACACATTATCAAGGCGTATTGCACAAGTCAGCCAAATGATAAACGAGAAGTAGAATTAAGTTCAATATTTGCTTCATAATTTATTTTCAAATGCACAATAAAAATAAAAGAGAACCGATATGGCCAATAAATGACTCATTCGAAATGTAGGCATCTTAGCAAGGCAATAAAAGATTCCATTACTATCTAGTGCGCACGTTTTAGTTGCTAGTGCGCACTTGATACTCCTTTGCGCATGTGAAAGTATCTGGTGCGTACTAGATAGTATTTCGTGCGCAACAGTTACTTTCTCGTGGCCACTTCGCTGATCACTGCATCTCACGTGACCAGACAAGCAGCACGTTATAAGACGCATATACAGGCAAAACCACCATTTTGAAATGTGATAGTTTTTGGTCTCCCGGATGTTGTTAATTGCGCATGCCTGCACATAGTGCACCCTGTTTTATCGCGGGCTTTTCATTCTAGTCTGGTAGTTGCCAATATTTCAAAACTTGTAAGTATGATTATTAAATTCTCGGTTAAATTCTAGCCACGTTCGTATCATGAAGCTGTGGTTATTATTGCTTTACTCCAAGTAAAATTTAACAGCCAATGACAGCGCCTCATAATTCAACCAATCAGATTGCGTAATGGCGGTTTATCATTACCCTCCTCTTTGTGCTTGTCACTGAGGCGAGGACCAGCCAACTTGGCCAAAAGATAGTTTCTCGTGCACAAGTGAAAGTATCTGGTGCGCATGTGATAGTATCTCGTGTCCACGAGATATTATCGGTGCGCACAAGATAGTATCTCGTGCGGACCAGATAATAATAATAATAATTATTATTAATTATTTTTTTCTCACAAAAAATGTACCTTATGGGCTCTCATACATATCTGCCTCTCTTAAGTGACAAATTATTCATCTGTTGGCATTAGAACCTTGTGCAATTACGAATAAAAATTGCAAGGTTGACCATTTCACAGGGAGATTTGCATTTTCAATATACAATAGTATTGATCTAGATTGCAGTTGGCAAAATGTTCTTTCTGTTAATCGTGATTTGCCGATTTCGAAACTCCTGGCCTGAATGTAAATTTGATCCTTAACATAAATAGGTCTACCGCGTATAATTACCTGTCGGCTGTGAATACGGAGTAATGATGGTGTAATATAATTGTCGAGAACGTTGATTTTCGTCAGCATTTAAATCAATTCTGATAGCATGCTGAAATGATGTTATTCATTAGAATGTTGAAGGAATAGGGTAGAAACCGAAGCTTTGAAAGAAGTCTTGTTGTAATCAAAATACATGTACTACAAAATTTAATATTTTTTTGTTCTCTCCCTTTCAAGGTTTTCAAGGGTATAAAACTTGGAGTAGTGACGTCATCAGGCTGCTCGCCAAATTCAATTCACATAGCAATGAGGAAAATTGGGACGGAGGACTATGTCGACCCCTCTAAGTTTATCGAGAAACGGAAGATGTTGAACCCAAAGTGGGATCAAAGTTGTGATGAATACGTAGTCATACTGAAGGTAAAATATCACTTGTTCTGTATGAACATTCGCTTTATTTTCACAAATATCTGCAACATATGTTTGGTTTGCTTGCTTCGACTTTTGGTGTGCAATACTCACTTCGAATTTGATTGTCGAGAAGCAAGGCTTAGTGATAGCTTTCAAGTTGTAGGATTGTTGCCTGGATAGCTTATTGTCTTCTTTTTGTCAAACAATTGAAGTTGAGCTGCAAGTTGCAAACACATTTGTTTTCAAAGGAATATTCCCATCTAAGATGACAAGGAACCCACTCATACTAAATATTTTCAAAAAGCAGAGAATCTAAAGTTTAGTATGGTAACAATAGTTTACTCGGAGGATGAAGGGGTGTATATCGGGGGTAAAAAAACTCAATTTTGGTATTAACACAGAGAAACATATAGACAGAGTGGCAACACTTGCATGCCTTTTGTTCCATGGTCGTCTCGGTAGACTATTGGCTTTTCATATTAAAATGAGCTTCAAGGTGTTAAACTTTTTGGAGGCTTTGTTTGTGGTTGATAATTACACGAAATTATGCGAAAAATACGACGAGATGGCATCGTACTGCCAGTCGCGTAGCAACCATAGTTACTTTGTGAGCTCTCAGGCCAGAAACACTGCTTCACGCCAATCAAAACATAACACGCCAGCAGTTTCATAAACATGTCCTTCCTTGACGCACGTGTAAAAGACGGTATGACTGACCGTAAACCATTGAGTAAAACCAGACAGTATCGATAAAAGACTTTCAAATTTGGTTCAAATACACCCATTATATATTCATAAAAATATGAGAGGAATTTTTAAAACGGTAAAACTCATTTTCCTGAAGCTCAAAACACTCCCGTTTTCGCCAGCACGTCAATTCTGCTCAGCACCACACGACAACAACAACACAAACTTTGCCGAACATACTTTCGCTTAACATTTGGCGAAAATCCGAAAATTACCGAAGGATTCATGGTCGGCACTCTTCGGAAAAGAGAGGCGAGAGCAACCTCAGGCGAGGCGAACATGAATGGGTTACGTAACCGCTTCACGCCTTAAACAATACCCGTTGCCACTCTATCTATCTTTCTCTATGGTATTAATGATAAAAATTAATTTAAGTCCAAAGCTTAAAACTGTGTTTTGAAACGTACTATCTCACTTGAAAGAAGGGTATATGTTATGCGTTTGCATTATCTATCCCAATTCTAAAATTGCATATGTTCAAAGACTGACACTCAAAACAGTGATCAAAACATGATTAGGAAAATTAAAATGCATCGTATTCAAATTGTAAGAACTTTATTGCCAAACGAAATAATCCCTTTTTATGTAGTACAGTCCAAATAGGGTTAGACCCACCACAAATTGCAACAGAATTTTTTTCTTCAGAATGCATTTCAGAGAGGTACCCAGAACAACATATTAAAAGTTTACTCGAATCCACCTTGGGGAAATATGTCTAATTTGCATAAAACAAATATGGCGGCCAACCATCCAACAAAATAACATAATTGGCTATATATCACATGTTAAACAAGCCATTTCAGTGATTTCAAAGTCTGACACTAGTAATTTGGCCCATAAATATGGCTGCCATATTAATGCGTCATGGCTTAATAGCTTCTAATATATATAACAGTTTTAGTATAGTTTTTAGTACCAGGAAACTATCAAGAAGAAACTGTTAAGTCCTTGGACATTCATTTTTTTTATTTTTTTTTATTTTTCTGTATATGACGACTGTTAGTGAATGTTAGTCTTCTGAATGATATATTCTCTTTCTAAATATAACATTGAATTCATCTCTGTGCGGCATTTTCGTAATTTGTAAGGGTGTTTAACATTCTACAGTGACAAAGCATGTAATCTGTAATGTTTACTGTTAAAAAAAGACGTGTTCAAAATCTTTAGTTTTTAATTTAGACTGAACCCCCTTCTTATGAATGGGTGTATCTTTATAAGATCCCTTAGATGATAGGCAAGAAGTCATCATACATAACAGCAAAATACAATAAACACAACAAAGCTAAAAAAAAAACAGAAAAAATGATATGACCGAAATAAAAAATGTCGTAATACACACAAATTGAAACTTAGCACTATTGCAAACAATGTCAGATTCGTAACAACTTTATGGACACACAAACTCAAAAAAATCTGAAAACTGCATGCTTTAGCAAAGACTTACAATTAATCCAAACACAGAATCCAACTATTACACAATGCAAAGAAGTTCATCTTGAGTCATTTTTCCAAGTGTCATTTTTCCAATGTACATGTTTGTATCGTGTAACAGTTGGATTCTGTTGGGCTAATGAGTTGTTTGAATTAATTTTAAGTCTTTGCTAAGCATGCAATTTTCAATTTTGTGAGTTTGTGTGTTGATCAACTTTTTAAGAGTCTGACATTGTTTGCATCAGCGCTAAGTTTTAATTTGTCTTTATTGTGGCATGTGTTATTTTTGTTCACATTATTATATTTTTTGCATTTTTATTAGCTTTGTTGTGTTTATTGTATTTTTGCTGTTATATGTGATGACTTCTTGCCTATCGTCTAGATGAATGTACCAAAGATGCACTCGTCCATAAGGAAGGGTTTCAGTCTAAATTAGAAACTAAAGATTTTGTCCACGACTTTTTTAAAACAGTAAACATTAAAGATTACATGTTTTAACACTGTAGAGTATAAAGCACCTATAAAATCACAAATAATGCCGTACACAGATGAATCCAATGTTATATTCAGAAAGAGATTATTATTAGATGACTAACAATCATTAACGGTTGTCATATTTAGAAAAATCACAATTAATTAAAATTGCATGACTTTCTTACATCTCATTAATAAACGCACATCAACATATACGTATTTTAATCCCTTAGGAAGTCATATATGTAAGTCTACCAAATTTGCTTTAACATTCTTTTCAAAATACAATATATTTAAAGGGTATTTTAACGAATTCAGGTATCAAAGACACCTATTAAAATAACTTTTATTCGTCAATGGATCGTTATTGTAAGTAAATTTATTGTACAGTTTCCACATTTTAAAAATAAATGTTCAAGGACTTAATGTGCATGTTGCCAACAAAGTTTTTTTTCCGAAGGAATATTTTTCATCTAAGATGACAAGGAAACCCGTACAAACTATTTTGTGAAATGTAATATTTCATTTGAAACAAGAGTATATCCTCATTCTAAAATGGCATGGGCTGAACGACTGACACTCAAAAAAGTGCTTAAAATCATGGTTAGCAAAATAAAAATGCCTCTAATTCAAAATGTAAGAATTTTATTGCAAAACAAAATAGTTGTTTTGTTATATAGCATTGAAAAACATAATACGAAAATTTCAGAAAATATGACCCAGCCAGAACAGAGTTATATTCTTTGGAAATCTTGAAATTCGAATAAAAAGGAAGCAGGAATTCGGGTGTTTTGCATACATTTGCATACATTGACCCTTCTATATCATGCAACTTACGACTGCTTGCCAAGCTAAAAGGTGAACCTAACCAATTTTTAATCTTGGGTTAACAAATTAATAAAAATTGGAAGAATATTTGCAAAAATATATTTTGAGCAAAATATAGTGCGTTGGGTGCAGTGCCCTCTTGACAGTTTTTTCTTGATATTCCTATTCCTAAAAACACTACCATAACCTTATCTATATTAGAAGCTATTTGGGAATTAATTTGGTAGCCATATTTAATTTCTGAAAATCATCAAAGTGTCTTTTAAAAGCATTGAACCACAAAAGGAGTTTCTTCATGCTCAAGAAATATAATTAAATTCAACATGGCTGAAATAGATTGTTCAATACATTTTATGACAGAAAATTTCTTTTGTACAGAAAATTTCTTTTGTATTGGATTTATGCAAATTAACGAAGTGCCAACGCAAATCATTGCAACTCAAAAATCATTTGTTCATGCCAAAGAAATATACTTTTAACTTTGAAATCAAAGAAATAGCTTGTTCAACCCTTTGACTGCTGTAATTTTTTACACCAAAATTTTAATGCAATATTTTACCAATTTTCGTGAACATTTCTGCATGTTTTTTCATAATTTTGGACCAAATGAATATCATTTTTCAGCAGTTTAATCAAAATGTTGGCAAATAGCAGAAAAATTGACTGTGGTACATTTTATAAAGTTGACAAAATAGACTTTGGCGCCCAAAGGGTTAATACATGGTATATGACAGAAAATGTCTTTTGTAGGTGTGTTGGCAACCCTATTGGATTTATGCAAATTAATAAAGTACCTATGCAAATTATGGCATCTTGAAAATTGTTTGTCCATGCCAAAGATATACACTTTTAACTTTGAAATCACAGAAATGGATTGTTTACCCTTTGACTGCTGTAATTTTTACACCAAAATTTTAATGCAATATTTTACCAATTTCTGTGAACTTTTCTGTATGGTTTTTTCATAATTTTGGACCAAATGGATATCATTTTTCAGCAGCTACATATTTTTATCAAAATTTTGGCAAAAAGCAGAAAAATTGACTGTGGTACATTTTATAAAGTTGACAAAAATAGACTTTGGCGCCAAAAGGGTTAATACGTGGTATATAACAGAAAATGTCTTTTGTAGGTATGTTGGCCACCATATTGGAATTATGCAAATTAACAAATTACCTATGCAAATCATAGCATCTCGAAAATCGTTTGTCCATGCCTAAAATATACTTTTAACTTTAAAATCACTGAAATAGCGTGTTTAATACGTGGTATATGACCGAAAATGTCTTTTGTAGGAATGTTGGCCGCCATATTGGAATTATGCAAATTAATGGAGTACCTATATGAAACATTATACCTACAAAATGATTCCCTGAGCCAAATAACTAGTGTCAGACTTTGAAATCACTGAAATAGCTTGTTTAACATGTGATATATAGCCAATTATGTTATTTTGTTGGATGGTTGGCCGCCATATTTGATTTATGCAAATTAGACATATTTTCCCAAGGTGGATTCGAGTAAACTTTTAATATGTTGTTTTGGGTACCTCATTAAAATGCATTCTGAAGAAAAAAAATTCTGTTGCAATTTGTGGTGGGTTAGGTGCCAAAATCTCGTAGATGACTGGACTATTATGTAGCATTTAAAGAACATAATGTGAAAATTTCAGAAATTTGACCCAGCCAAAGAGGAGTTAAATACTTAGGAAATCTTGAAATTTGAAGAAAAGAGAAGCCAGGAAATTCGGTGATTTGCATGTATTTGCATGAATTAACGCTTATTTATCAAGAAACTTACAACTGCTTGACTTGATAAAAGGGAAACCAAACCGATATTTTAATCTTAGGTTAACAAACTCAATAAAATTGAATAAATATTTGCAAAAAAGTGATTTTTAAGCAAAATACGCTCCCTTAATGATCACTTACTTCTGAGGCATACTTTTCATGAAATCATTGCTATGTATTTATATGCTATTGTATTTTGCGAATGGGAAAACTTGACGTACTAAACGGTTGCTTGAAAGGTATAGTTGACAAACATACTGGTGGAGCGTCTTTTGTCGATAACTTAGAACTAGTGAATCTGATGATGAAAGTTGTAGCCGATTACAGCCGGTGCATCAGCACTACCAGGTAACCTAGATGTCAGATCAACGAGGAGCCCACGGTCGTCATGACTGTTGATCGTAGCTGCATGGCTTTGGACCGAGACTTTGCTCCGGAGTCATTTCCGTAAACACTAACGGTCAAGGTTGATTACAGCTGCCGTTGTTGGCCGGTTGACTACTGGTTCGAGTAGCTTTTCGCGCTTGCCTCGTTTCCATGGCCACTGACGTACATATATACCGTGTGTTAAAACCCAGCATCATTTGAAAGTTTGCAAGCGTACTAAGATCTGTTTCACCTATACACCAACGAAGCAAGCCATGTTGTAAACAACGTAGTACTGCACACTGCAGCGTATCGCGTGTGGAGCGCTGAGCGCGAACCAGACATGACAGAGCAGACGACAAGTTACAGGGAATTAGGGATTGATGTTTACACTAGCATGTTACTAACACTCATTTTCTTCTAAAGTACACACAAAATGTGTTGATAAGCAAGATTTTAAAGTTACCGTCTCATTTAATCACTGGTTAGAAAAACATGGAAGTCTTTCGGGTCTTTGAAAGACGTAGCTCTTTAATGTAGTGACTCAGTTTGGTTGACACATATTTTCAATCAAAAGTTTCACATAGAAAACAGGGTCTCACACCCAACATGTGGTACATTTTCTAATAGGTCTATATTTGAAGAAGGTAAAAATTTTGTTTAGTTGTCAAAACATGCATTGGTATGTTTGTTTAAGTCAAAAACATGTGATTTTGAATTTTTTCACTTAAAAGAGTATAAGTAAGAATTGGCAGCACCCCTAAGTGATCTGTTAACGGCACTAGACAGCTGGATATACAGGGGGAAAAACCGTGTTTTGGATTTTTGAAATTCGCTTTTGTTTCTGCACAGTGAGCCTTCGAAGTGTGAACTGTCGGATTTTCGCATAAATTATCGGCTTTTGTTCACGTTTGTCAAGTTATCGTCACTTCAGGGGGGTTATCAAAAATCTAAGACACGGTTTTTCAGGTCTATTCATGAAGTGTTAGCATGCGAAGAATCGGGGAAATCCGCCCACGCGTCGCCGACTTATACTCATTTGAAGGTGCGCATGCATAGCAAAAATCGGAACTGAGAAAATCGACGATTTGTGTAAACGTCCCATTTTTCACACAAAATCGCCGAAAAAAGTCGGATTTTTGTGCGTTTCAAAAAAAATTATTCGATCTGGGTCTAGGTTAAATATTGGGCATCAGGTTAGAGAATTTCTGACAAGTCCTAAACATTAGTTCGCCTAAAAATGATGAAAATTGTGCGTAGAAACGTGAGGCTGGTCAGCGTAAGCGGTGGGTACTATTTACACGATAAACACTAGAGAGATAATTCAGGGCATAATCTGTTTGTCAAATACGTATCTAGCTTATAATTATATTAACTGTACACTGTTTGGTAACGGTTAGAGTCTGGTTACAAGACGAGAAAAGTTTAAAAAAATCATACAGCCGGAATGGTTTACAGGTCTTCGTTCTGCCGACGACGCGCGCTCGCTCTCTCGCTAGCGCTCGACTTCCGGTCTCACAGCCCGTAATTTATGCACGTACCAAGTGTGAAATGGTTGCCCAGTTCATTTAGTGCCGATTTTTGTGCCTATAGTACAAGACGTCACTTGCTTGCTTGCTTGCTTTCGGAGATGAGAAGACCAACTCTCGATGCTCTAAAAAATTCTGTAGTTGAGAAGTTCAAGGAATGCGGGAAAGTCGCACTGTTTTTGTGGTTTTCACATGTGATCTGCTGCAGTCCTTTTGCTCACCATAAAAAATGACCGGGTTTTCGTGCGCTATTTCGCTTTCCACTGTGACATGTACTATTATGGCCTCGGGTATGAAACCAAAATCAACTTCAGTTACACGTAAAAGCGATTCTTCATGACTTAAAATAAACGACTGAGGCGATACTCGACAGATTCACTCATTGTAAAATTGAAACGGCGACATATCGCGACACCCAGCGACACTCTCTTGACCACAGATAGAAATTGACAGGGAAGGATCGTGAAGCGACGTTTCGCGTACGTTGCTGTGCTCTAGACCGACATAACAGTGTCGGATTGACAAATTGGACAAACCATGCTTCCTACATCCATGGACAAACTAAGTCCAAGACTGTCCAAGATATGGGCTGCTGTTATAGAACCATATTTTCCAGTGAAGATTAAATAAATTCTCTTTGGACGGCAGCGTAATCTATAGCCCGGCGTACGATGCTATGTGTTCCGCTACAGCTAATCGCCTCGCTCACCACAACCCTGCAAAGACCCGTACGTAGGGTCGGTGACTTCAAATCCCTTTTGGGACTTGACGTAAAAAGCCAAATTACTGTCGAAATTCAGCGTTCTTGGGCCCAAGTCGTATCCCTGCCTACCTCAGCTACTCGATCGCTTCCAAAAATGCCAGTCTTTTATTCACTTTTCGTAAATAACCGTCGATGTCGGCAACTCTCTCGCTAGCCCTGAGTACGATGCTGTGTGTTAGCTGTAGCGGCCAACACACAACATCGCGTCCATCAGCTTTCCATTTTGCTTCAGCTTCGGCCCCCGTTTGCGTTTTCTACACTGCTTATACTGCCGGCAGTCATCAGCCATGTTGGATAGCGTCTCTTATGAAGACGTGCGCGCATGCGCAACATGGTGCGTAAAAATTACATAATCTCCTCAAGGTATAACGATAACGCTGACAGTAATCCGGACCGTTAAAACAAAAAGAAAATAATAACTCGCGCAGTGGTTAGAAGGCCGTGTTTTCACTAAAATTTCAGACATTTCCTAGTATTATGTTACCTCACAGTTTTCTCTAATAGAAAGATCATATTTCAGGGGTTCAGAATATGAAATAATCACAAAATCGCTAAAATTTACAAAGGAACCCGAGTCACTACCTTAATTTACGAGAAAAACATACCAGGGGTTATGGTCTTGGCAGAAACGGATCAGTAGTTGCCAGAACACAGGCTGGCAGTTTATGATCTCTTTCACGTAAGATCTAACAAAAAAAATTGTGCTGTTTCGATAACCCGACCTACCCTATTTGTACCTGCCGACCCTAAACGTTTTAGAGCTACATACGTAAACACAGTAAAAAAATCGTAAAATCACGCGTTCGTTACTTTGCATTAGATTTTTGCTTGAACGAGGATGTCTTTTATGTTTTTTATTCCTTTTTTATGTATGATACATTTTTCTTGAAATTTTGTGGCCATTTTTTGACCGCCCTGAACCCCTGAAAGTGCGTATTTAAAATGAAAAATTACTATATGACATATTTTGGAAAAGCAATTCCTGCCGAACTACCGACCCTTTTTTGAAAACCACGTTATCGGAACAGCACAGTTTATTTTTTGGCCTAATCAGAAAGGCAATTGACTGATGCCCCCTGACACGAACACGATCAATGTAAGCCACCGCACCGCTGCGATATCACAGCTAACGACAATTGCATGCGGGAGGACTCAAAAACATTTGATAAATCGTACTATAAGGCAGTATAATTATCGATAATGTGGACCATTATCAAGATTTATCGTTTTAAGGTTTACCCCATGATTTCCCTCATTTTTAAACTCCCAGTCTTTATACGTTTACAAACAAAAACCTTGTAGTCTGTTTTATGCTCGCCACGGGACCGCAATGTTTATATGTTGGATAATCGGATACATTATCAGTACTACTCAGCGGGTATGAGGTAACAAATTCCGTGGTATTAACAAAGCTATGGTGTATTTATGTTTATAGAATGAAGTAGTCGCTGGACCTAAAGCCATTACGGGAGGAGGCAAACAAACAGATGAAAGCCCAGAACGTACAGAGGAACCAGACCTGGACGACCTTGAACAAACTGTATCAAAACGTGACGTCGAAAGGCAACGGTTGAAGAGAAGCCTTTTGGATCCAGGAGTTAGCAGTAACGGCGGCGGTAACTATTTTTTCTAACTCTAAACAAAAATCAAGACAAAGCGTTAAAGCATTGTGTTCCGAATGACTCGTAGAAGAAGCCGGGCAAATGAACGCCATTAAATGCAATGTTTTCACTACATTGTCCATTTTTTATAATAGTTGTATTGACTGAACGTGATGTTGCAATGTTGAGTTACCAACAGGTTACAAACCTGTCGACATAGCAAGTCTATGTTTCTTGTCCAATCTCTTTGTAGACAACAGTTCAGAACCATACTTTATTGTCTTCATTAGCATTGATAAATGATTATTGTGAGTAATGTATCTTGTTATCAAGGCAAATACTCTGAATTTTAATATTTTAGTATACTTTTGAGAGAAGAACATGTTTTGTAGAATAGAAAAGGTTGAAAATATACAAAATCTATCTTTACTCCGACTAGCAAAGGTTTTATGAATAACGGCAGATAGAAAATTTGAATTAGTTTCACAAGATATTCTTTCAGCTGTCTAGAACTTTTACTGAGTGTTGACCGAGTGTCATTTCTTAAGAATTATGAATTACAAATTGTTGACAAATATCAACAATAACTGTTTTGTTTTATTTCAGATTTTCTTGTTCAATTAGGATTGACGAAAATAGACGACAGGGGTCCAGTCTTTGACTTTAGCGTGAAAGACATTCCCGTCAAAACTGTCCTTGAGTTTCTGGCAGATGCGAAGGAAGACACTTTTCTTCAGGAGCTAGAATTTTTAACAACAAGTGTAAAGGTGATGTTCATTTTATTTTTAGATGATTAGCTGGCAACTATTAAGGTAGAATGGCCATCCGGAACAGATTTGCCTACGCTTATTAACAAAGTGCCGATGTTTACTTCCAATATTGTTTGTCCATGCCAAAGTAATTCTTCAAAATCACTGAAATAGCTTATTTAATACGTGGTATATGACAGAAAATGTCTTTAGAAGGAATGTTGGCCGCCGGTTGGAATTATGCAAATTAAAGAAGTTTCTGTGCAAAACATTATATCTCAAAAATGATTCTCTGTGGCATGTAAGTAATGTCAGACTTTGAAATCACCGAAATAGCTTGATGTGATATATGGCCAAGTATATTATTTTGTCGGACGGCTGGCAGCCATATTTGATTTATGCAAATTAGATATATTTCCTAAAGGTAGATTCGAGTAAACTTTTAATATGTTTTTCTTGATACGTACCTCTCTTAAATGCATTCTGACGAAAAAGATTCTGTTCCAATTTGCGGTAGGTCTAACCCTATTTTGACTGGGCTATTAAGTTGAATAAAAAATGCATATCTCTTCAAATAACCATATCTTGATAAATCGAAATCACATTTTGCATAAGATCTTCTAACGTAGCGGGACGAAAACAAGTCTCTGTCACACGGTAAAATATGATGTGGAAGTTCAGTTTTCTTACCTGGTGTGTTTAATTACCGTAAACTCTACTAGATGGATCATAACAGAATGAATTAATAGGCGTTCGTATTATGTACTTACCTCAGAAATCATTATCTTCGAGAGACTTTAAACGACCAGAGACGATGATGGACGAGGAGCTTCGGTTGTCTGCCAATGCAAGGGGGAAAGATGAGAGAAGATCGTCGAGAGCGGCGCTCTTAAGGCAATATCGAGAACCAGAAGAACGTGAGTTATCTTAAAATATAATTGATTGTAATGACACTTCATGGCTATCGCTCGTGCATATATGTCCTGAACTGGTCAAAATCTCGTGGTATACCATCGTTGGGTGTGCTTTATTGCTTAAATATTACATTGCTAACCATTACACCTCTATATACATTACCTTTTCCGGATTTTACATGGTTTTATATACATATGTGCGAAAAATGTTCGAAAGATACCAACATGTTGTTATCGCAGTAAGCAACAATGAAACGTTGAGAGCAAAATACATTTTGTTGTCTTCGTCGTATGTTTACTTCGTTAGCGCCTATGGTTCAGCTAACATGAATACAACTCTGTCTTTAATTTAGGCTGCTATAATCTGTGGAAGGATATGCCAAAAGACTCGTACTGCAACTTTGATGAGGATTGTTTTGGTGTGTACTGTGGCGTCGAAGTCGGTCTTTACTATTTTCCTGTGGCCGTTCCTGTATCAATCCGCATCAATTCGTGTAATATAAACGTCACAGTTGCAGATTACAGCATTGAGTTGGATATATTGGACCTTGTCGACGGTAAAATGATAGCATTTGAATATGCCTTTCTCACATAACGGCACACTTTCACACGCAAGTTTTGATTTAGTTTTGATTTAGGTCATTCAACCGGAGCAGAAACAAAAACACAGTATGTTTTTCTATATACGTTTGAAGATCTTGCGAGATTTTGACTGAGCCGATATTTGAAAATAACATTTTAACGTCTACGCGAATAAGGTAATGTCGGTTGGGTTCGTGTCAGGAAAGGTATTTTCGTAGATAGGGCATAGCACATAATCTCTTTTTACATGCCATTAAGGTCGCATCCATTTTAACCACCGTACGTATAAACCGATTCGCATTACTAAATGTCCGCTTAAGTGAAGGATTTCGAGCAGAGTGTTGTCATATCAATTATGTCTGATATCCGACGCTTCGTGTTTTTTTTCAGATGGCCCGTTTGATGACGATGGTGTAGCGATGGCCAGAGTCGAGATATTTGACGATGTTCAACTTGAATATAGATTATCTGTCACGCCAAACAATAAATTAGTTCAAGTAAGTGTATCAGCAGGAATTCTTAGTATTCCATACATTGACTTTTGTCTGCAATCATGCAAGCGTGTACAGTTACATTTTAGCATGATGCACTTTTCATTCTCGTGCCAGTACTAGTCTGTCTATGCTCGTTGTGTGAGCCCTTTTCAAGCACTCAGCATTATGCATATACATGCCGATAAATATCAAATTTGATGCATGTGCGGTAGCAAATATACAGTTATGACCACAGAAATATCGTCAACATCATGATTTGTGTCACATGTAAGATTCGCCGATGCGTTTAAAGTGTCAAACTCTTTAGTTTTTATTTCATTATAAGATTTTGTCAGTTGAAGGCAACTGATGAAATAAATGCGTTGTCTCATTTTTGTAAGCGACAAAGGATGAGAAACAAAGCCTAACCAACAAATTTTTTGCCGTTTTAAATACAATTCTGGAAATCTCTCACTTAGCATTTAAATACTGATAATTTGATAATGCAACCTTATGTTATTAATAAACTTGATATGAACTGAAAATGCTCACGTGTTGAGTATTGTTGCACGTATCATCAAATTTGATGAAGGAATTTTTGAGTTATATCACTGATTACGAAAGTTCATTAAATATGCAAATGAGCAGATAATTGACATGGCACTCCAGGATTATCATAATGTTCTGAAATTATCATCAGTGAAAAGTTTCATGAAATTTTGCAGTATTTCTTGATATATGTTGAAACTTTCATTACTGTCGTCTCCATAGAAAACCACTATTTGAAATGAATTATATTTCATAACTTCATTAATATGCAAGCCACACTCACCAAAATCTAATCAGTTCTTGCCATAGCATATAGTACCTTTCTGCTAAATCTGACTTGAATCAGTTCACTGCCAGGCGTTCTTGAGTTATCGTCTTTATTGCTACTGCTTCTTTTACTGTATTTGTATTGTATACTCGGTAATTGTACCAGTATTTGTTTTTCCAGTTTACCCTAGATTTGAAGATGTGTTCAATGATCGCAGAAAGTTGCCAAACGCCAGTTTCAGTTTTTCAAGACCTTGAACTTAAAGTAGAGGGGTGTGATAGAATTAAAGTGCCGGATAAAGTAGAGTTCGGTAGGATGTTTTGTGTTTGTGTTTCATTTCTTATATTATACTTCTTGTCTTAAAGAAGGTAAAACATAATATACATTACCTCCTTACTTTGTGTGTACACCAAGTTCTTGAAAGAAATAGCATGACAAACCGTTCACCATATACAAACGTCTCAATGTGCATTCGTTTTATTTGAGGAATAGTGTCTTGGTATTCAAAATGAAATTGGATCTCTGCCTGAGAAGATGACCCCGTATATATTCTGTTTACAGACGTTCTTGGAATGACTCTGGAGCACTTCCAACGCTCGGTAGATTTACTTGGTTTCGATGAAAGTAAAATTTCCAAACTGATGAATAATATACTAACGATCGTTACCAGCAAGGTAAAATTCACTGTTTTTGTAGACTTGTTTGTCGGAATGTGCACAAGACTGAGGTATTATCACGAAAGTGATCTTAGATATAAGAAAAGGGAATGTCTTGCCGGCCTTCGTGTAAATACCAACACCTATAACTGTGTTTGTTTATGTGATTGAAGAGATAAAAGTGGGCTACTTGTACGTGCTGCGTAGACTGGCATATCCCATTACATTTTGTGGTGTTACTTTCATATCAGACGCAACATTTGCAACATTCGCAACAATTTCATCTCTTCTGGTATTACGAAACTGGTTTGAATTTTAAAAATTATACACCATATTTCGAATTGTGTAATAAATTGACTTCTGTAATTTTGTGTTATTTACAGGTTAGTTTTTTGCTAAGGGGCCTGTCCAGTGCAGCGCCCTCTATGAAGCCTTAACACAGCAGCTACATGATTTCACGCTGTTCAACATGCGTTTTCATCCTCCCTCCATTACCTTCCTTTCATGTCTTTCATTTTACTAAATATCTGTTTTCAGTTTTTGTATGGATTTTACTAAGAATTGTTCCGTTTGAGTCGCATCATAGTTTATTAACTTCATGTAGTGCTTTGTTCTATGTTCAGAGTTTATACTTCAATAAAGCACTGCCTTCGCTGCAAACCTACTTTCTATGTTTAATATTTCGAATTAATTTTTAAAACGAGAAACTCTTATTGCGCTTCCGATAGTTGTCAACCTACAGTAAACGAATGCTTGTACTATCTCAACGTAGAATAGATTTTTTACACGTTTTCAGGAATTTTATTCGAATCGGAATGGCAGCTGAATGATCTTTCTTACCTGCATGCAGGTGATCGACTTGATATCAACGAAGCTACTGAACGACTATGAAAATGAATTCGAAAGTTATGATATCAAATTGTCTGGAACCTTTCGTTACGGTAATCAGATAAAATTCTTTGAGTATGAGTATGTATTTGCACTCGGACCTGTACCATGTAAGTTTGGTAAGTAAGAGTTTATTCTTTACTGTACTACAAATTCAGTAGAGAGAATGACTGACGACCAGATTAATCAACATATCGTAGACAGACATACTAGCAGACAGACAGGCGGAAAGATAGGTGGTAGATAGACAGACAAACAGAAAGACTGAGAAATAGGTAAATATATATATATATATATATATATATATATATATATATATATATATATATATATATATATATATATGTGTGTGTGTGTGTGTGTGTGTGTGTGTGTGTGTGTGTGTATATGCATGATTCTTTATTCGTATATTTATATACATCCATTCATCTGTCCATTTTGTACATCAGTGCAACAGTTCGTTGCCACTCTTAATTCGGAGGTTCGTTCGCGCAATCGCAGATTGTATGACCTCGTGAACTTTGATACGCGCATGCCTATTCAATCCCGATTAAACAGATTACAGCGCAGCGGGAATCAGCTGTTGAACTGTAATCACTCGGAAATGGACTGACCGGCCACAGTGCATGCAATGTCAGGTGGGCTAGTGGTAATAATGCCGGGACCGATCACTTAGCGAAGATAAATAGGTTGTTTACACACAATTTCAAGCTGATTTAGACTCAAGTCTTGCCGTACATTTTCCTTTGTGTTCATAACTGAGCTCCCATTCATTGGTAAATTCCCGGGACAATTCATTGGTATTATCACTGTATGTACTATAATGATGAAGTTTCAGAATGCGAATTAAGTTGAAGGCGACGTGCAAGTAACTGATTTCACTCCATGCCCAATGTGTCTAGGTCGGTTCTGAATGTGTGACATACACGTGTTTGACTAACAGCAGTGTATCTGTATTAAAACATGTATCTCGAGCATGCTGAAGCTTCAACATATTTACGATGTGGTTTAACTTTATAAGGGACAGTGGAAAGTACGAAGTCAATGTCAACCCCTACCCACGTACTACCCTAGTGTGGGGTATTTGGAAATAATCTTATGAAGTTTGTCAAATGCCTCAACCCCGGGAAAGACAACTTGGAAACATTCAGTCAATAAACATAGCTCTTTATCAAAAATCTGCACTTCCAAAGTCTTTGAACCATCCACAGTTCGGCGATCATCAATTTCGCTGGCTTGACCAGGCTTAACAAATACAATTTGGAAGGGTAACCGATTTTCAAAAATGTCCCCCAACGTTCCCCGTCAACGTAGCTCAATGAAACTGCCATCCTTTGTTCATCTATATTAATTGATTGAATAACTCGAATGACATTGCTCACAAACACATAAGTACGCGAAAATGGGACTTTTTTGAAGTGCACGTGCTTAACCTGTCCTGCCGATACTGAAAACATCGAGGTGACGATCGCACTACGTCAAACAGAAAGCTCGAAAAATTGGCAAATTACGACTTATCATGCTCTCCTGCTGCCATGATGTTGTAGTGAGATTAGTCACGAGGTTCACCATTACCGAATTTTTCCTAACTTGCCTTGCATAGCGTTAAAACAAAGGCCGAAATTGGCCGATGTCTCAAACCAAAGACGAAGACGTCGAAGTCAGTGACGTAATCGAGTTGTGATCTGGGCATGCGCAGTCTTCGAAAACGAACCTCCAAATTAAGAGTGGCAACGAACTGTGCAAAGATCATCATAAAGAACATCGAATTCGTTGGTATAAAAGTAGATGATGCATTTTCTTTAAATCTGATACTTTTTTGAGAGGTTTTTATTCCGGGGAACATAAATTTGTCTATTCAACTTTTGTCAATGTCCTCGTCATTGCCATTTTCATAACAACTGAAATGCCATATTGTGTATTCCAGAGTTACATACTACTTGACTAAATTTAAACGCTAACTTACGTTCAATTTCTTTGCATATATATATGCTTGCACAGGCTTTGGAGCTGGTGGTTCGTTTGGTGTGACTGTCTCTGCAGACCTGGCCCTGTTGTCTATGACGTTGACAGTGAGATATATTTTACATTTCAGCGTGTTAATTTCTACGCATCTTGTACATTTTGATCAAAACTATTGAATGCCAATCAATCAGACTTAGACAAAAACTGACAACTTCATATACCTTATTAAATGCCAAATGAAATCAACATTATAGTCACCTTTTTATATTATTCACCATCACTAAGTAAGATATTGCAGTGTTTGCCTATTAGCGACTGCAATCCCATCGAAGTTTTTGTTTTGTACACTATGATACGAGTCATCGTCCAAGTGTAATGAATTCAGTCATAACCATAGTGATATGAAGTGTTCTTGTTTTATAATTCTTGTTCACAAAATTTCCTAAAAATACCTCTTTCCTTATTGATAATAGAATGGTTGATTTACTTGGAAGAAGCCATATGAAACAAATTTAATGACCTGCAGAAGAATGTCCTAGTAGGATAGAAACTGTTGGCTCTGCTGCACACCTCTCTTATAGCCTCCATTTCACTCAGGAATTTCACCCCACCCGCTAACAACACGCAACCACACAAATCCCCCAAAAATGGGGGTTCATAAGCCCATTTCCAACACGGAAAATCCTTTCAGACAAGGTGATGTGTATAATGACATAAAGTAAGCACAAAAATTCAAAAGAGCACATGCCAATGGCTTAAGCTGAGCTCGACGGAGCTCTGTCGTCGCAAGTGCAAGGGGGAGTTCTGTGACATTTGCGACTTTAAGGTCAAGAGGGGTTCGTGCATGAAGCGGTGTTATGTCTGCGGGAAAGGGGTTGGTACAAAAGTGTGTTTATGATGCTTCTGCACCGAAAGCAGAGGGACCTCGCAAGGAAACAGCAGAAATGGCATGAAAACAATCTTTAATCACCTGGCAGACATTTTATCTGCACTTAGAAGGCGTAAAGTTAAAGGGTTGGTGCATAGATGTCCAACCAAGTGCTCGAGCACCAGGATCAAGAACTCAGCAAGGAAACAGAGGGGTGTGTATAAAATGACATGTACTCATGTGGTGAACATTTTATCTCCATTTAGAGGTTGTTGTGAAGGCGGTAAAGTTAAGGAGGTAGTGCATAGATATGATTATGGCCAACCAATTGCTCGAGGGTCAGGATATCAACTTCCACTGCTCACATCATGCAGTTAAGAACTACCTGCGGAGCTGGTGGATGGATGTTGCAAAAAAGCATTGACTCGGAGCTAAGGCCCGAGTCCAGCTCCCACAAAAAGAGGCCTTCACAGCAAACTCTCTGGCTCAGGCTTCGAAGAGAGCGACTTTGCCCATTATATTGAAGGTTTGGAGACCTTCGGCTGCCATACCCTGGGGGACTACCACGACCTTTACAACCACGCAGACCTACTACTCCTGGCAGACTGTTCGAGAGCTTCCGAAAGACAAGCCTGCACCAGCATGGCCTGGACCCAGGTCACTAGCATACCAGCCTTTGTCTCTCCTGAGCCGTGCTTCTGAAAAAGACAGGGGTCGTGCTAGATCTGCTAATTATGACCAGCACCTCTCTGTCGGGAAAGGGCTGCAAGGAGGGATCTCGACGATGACAAAAAATACACAAAGACCAACAACTCCACAGTGGATGGATGCGACATGGCCAAGCCCCACAGTTGCATCCTTTACTTGGACGCCAACAACTTCTAAGACTGGGCAATGAGCTTGTTGCTACCCACAAGGGGCTTCCCATCGGTGGATTACTGCAGAATGCTCAAGGCAACAATCGCCATCCACCGAGAGGGCACTCCTGAAGGCTACCTCCTTGAGGTAGACCTTGAGTACCCTGTCGAGCTGCACCAGGCTCACAATGATTACCGTTTGGCCCAAAAGCTCACGGTGTCCAGAAGAGTGGATGTTGGTGCACAAGCGGGGGCTCTTTGGAGGAAGGCGAGCACCCTTGAGGTTGAAAAGCTGGTCGCCAACTCTGCAGCAAGGAGCACTATATCCTTCACTAATGCAGCCTGCAGCTGTTACTCTCCCAGGGGCTGTGGCTGAAGGAAAAATCAACCGTGCCCTGAAGTTTGCGCAGAACCCCTAGATGGAGCCCTACATCATGCTTAACACAGAGTTCCGGAAGCGGGCAGCCATCACCTTTGAAAAGGACCTCTACAAGCTGATTAACAATATTTTCTTCGGGAAAACCATGGAGAACCTCTGTAAGCGGGTAGACATGCAGCTTGTGCAAGCACATGAGGAGGGCCAGATGAAGCACCTGCTGCCAGCCCCAATGCGTAGGCCAACATCTTTGACGATGACCTAGCAGCAGTACAGCTCCACAAGCGCCGGCTCATCTTCAACTGCCCCGTGTACGTGGGCATGATCACTTCTCTGCAACCAAGAGGACTAGAAGGTAATTGGCAAGATAAAGTCAGATTTCCATGATTGGTTTTGCAGCAAATATAACAAAAGATACCAATTCTTTGACCTGTAAAACCTGCTGAAAGACACCAAAATCAGTGGCATAGTTTATTGAGACATGACTCCTTACATACTGAAACAGGCATTTTGGCGGCCATCTTGGTTTTCTATGCGAATTAAGGGTTGTACATGTCAGCAAATGAGATTATGAATTCCTTGACTAATATGCCTGGCAAAGGAGACCAAAACGACTCAATGAGCTTCTCATGGAGCTGAGATATGACATTTTATGCTTTGGGGGTTGTTTTTGTAGCCATGTAGGATTTTTCTGCAAAATAAGAGTTGCACATATCGGTCAATGAAAGAAATAAATTTCTTGGCCCTTCGTACCCGGCAAATGACACCAAAATCACTATCATAGCATCTCATAGAGCTGAGATATTAAAATTTACATGTTTTGTCGGCCATCTTGGTGGCCATCATGAATATATTAAAATGCCCAACTGTGCCAGGGTGGCATCATGCAAATCCGGATCAAGTAGGCTATGAAGATACAGAAACCACCAAGAACAATTACGGGGCCGAAATGTTTGGGTTTTGTGCTTTGGCACCAGACCATGGCAGCTTTTCCCCACATAGATTTAGATGTGGTGGGTATGGCTTATTTGGCCCAAAATCTCGAGAAGAGATTTATCGCTGGGAGGCTTAGCCAGGCACGGCTCAATACAATCTTCACCTAGGGCCTTGCAATGCTAGGAGTTTCCAGGATATGTAGGGGGAGGGATTTCTAGGACACCGAGGGGGTTCAAGTGTATCCCTTTCCCTTCTCTGTGGCAGACGGCCTTGCTCTTGCCAGCCTCGAGGCTTATCTGGGTTTCATTGTTTGTTGACAGCCAGCAGAGGTAGCGATCATTTTTCTGTTGGCCTTCTTACGGGAAGGTCCAGCATGTGTCCTCCGGGATTGTGGCCAAGCCTTTTGTCGCCAAATAGCAGCAAACGGTTGCAGAGCCCAGGCTCTGCAGTGAGAGGATCTGAAGCACGACCCAAAGACCTCGTGGCTCCCATCCTATATGCTTTGTGGCGAAGCCCCACACCCGGACCTGCTTGGCAGAAATGTGTCCAACCTTTTCCATAGGGCTTTGCAGTGCCTCTTCTAGTTTGCCCCTGCCAGTCTCCTATGCCTCCTTGATATCTACCATCGCGCACTGAGGCTCTCTCTCTGTCTCTGTCTCTGTCTCTGTCTCTCTCTGTCTCTCTCTCTCTCTCTCTCTCTCTCTCTCTCTCTCTCTCTCTGCCCCTATCTCTCTCTCTGCCCCTATCTCTCTCTGTCTCTGTCTCCGTCTGTCTGTCTCTGTCCCTGTCTCTCTCTGTCTCACTGTCTCTCTCTGTCTCTCTCTATACATATACACATACACATATACATATAAACATATAAACACATACACACACACACACACACACACACACACACACACACACACACACACACACACACATATATATATATATATATATATATATATATATATATATATATATATGTGTGTGTGTGTGTGTGTGTGTGTGTGTGTATGTGTGTGTGTGTGTGTGTGTGTGTGTGTGTGTATAAATAGGGAGGGTGTTCTCACTATAGCCCAAGAACCAACCTTTTTGTTGAGAGTTGCGTACTTAATGCGAGTTGCGTAGTAGCGTGTTGTGAGCCTCCTGAGTGAAATGTAGATTTGCAGAATGCACCAGAACAAACAGTTTGTAAACTACCTGTCGTGACTAATGTGTCAAAGGGTTGATGCTGTTAAATTCTTGTATTCAGTTGAAGGTAACACCTCAAATAGGTGCCTCAGTATGGGGCTCAGTTGGACTGCGTATACCCTTCTTTTCCATTGAAATGAAGCTTATAGGGTATCTCATGACAACGAAGCTGCCAACGCAAGCCCAATTACAATTCGATCACTTTCCGGTCGATATTAAGTAGGTATATCTATTATTATCAAATACAGATCGACTTTAGGGCATATTCAATTTCCATGACTCTTCTCCAGTTTTTATTTCAGCAGAAGCTTTAAGTTAATGTTGCAGACTCTCTTTATGTAGCTATGAAAACGACGAGCTTCGAAATTATTTTCATTTGCTTTTTCTGAGAGTGCCATCCAAAATATCAAAAAAAGGCCAAGTTGAAAATCGAGTAATTAATAAGAAACTTTCTATGCCACTGTACCAATTCATGTACATGTAGAAGGCAATAGTATCAATTTCTTTACAACCTTCTCATTGAAACCAGCTTGACAATACCTTTGAACATTTCAGATCTAGAATGGATTTGGTTTTGGTTCCCTTGAAACTGGAGCTGCGCGCACTCGTCATCTTTCGTATAAATCTTTTCGGCAAGAAAATAGAAAAGGCCATTGTTGACATATTGCTTTGGAGTTACACGACTAGACAAATAGAAGCCAATATTTTCAATAAAGGAGACTTGGATCCTGATACAAGTCCACCGACATTCACCACAGTTGCAAGGGGTAGAGTAAGTGTTCCATTTAAAGACATGTATGATGCAAGGTGTGCCTTGTGTGATAACGTCTTTCAGCAAATTGAAACTATAGGTTTTGTCACATGTTCACCTGCCCATTATCTACGACAGTGTTCAGGACATCTGTTAGTAGTGAAATGTAAAGTTGTTACATGTATCCTTTATTTTGCCATCTTGAAGGTGTTTGTAAATTTCTTCTCATCAAACTGACTTTTCAACGGTTCTGAAACAAGGACCTGGGGCCTCGAATGATGGTGATTCACACTTTAATTTTCACGGTGTATACTCGACAGGATACATTTTTATCCGGAGATGGCAAAAAACGCGCACCGGCTCCCGTGACTGACTGCGTTGTGAAACAAGTGCCAGGCAGAGACTATTTGGATCCAGCCTTTGAACTAGCGATAGCAGTGGCTGATGAAAAGAGCGAAGTTGATTTGACTTTCTGTGTGGGATCTTACAAAAGTGGATGCGATTTGATGAACAACCAGCCAATGGGAGGACCTTCTGTTGTCATTGCACAGGTAAGATATCAGTGTAGAGTAAGGGCAGCGTTCAGTTTTTGGAGTCATGGTGGCCTGGCCTAATGCACGGGGTGGGCTGTCATGATGTCAAATTGGAAAAACTGCAAGGGGGTTCAGATTTTCCGTAAAACGCAGAAGGGGCGGAGTCCAATTTATTTTTAATGATATCCAACTTAGTAAAACACATTGATTGTTTATTTGTACAAAACATTCAGGGAAATAAAGGTGATTCTCCGAGTGTTTTCATTCTCTAAAGTCAGCACAGTGTGGTCTAGATACAAGGACTTTTTGTAGTACTGTTTTCTTTTCTCAGCAAGTCTGTGAAAGTTGAAATAAATGAGCAAAAAACATATATGACATTTAAATGACACAAGTTATACGATAAGCATCGGAATGCGTTTTAAGGTACGACCTATTTCAGATACCAATTTTGAATACATCTTGACAGCTTCATATCTATTTCATGATACTAGGTGCAAACTTGTATGCAAATGAGAAAAAGTGATGTTATAAGAAGGCAGAGAAAAGAATGTCTTCGAATACCGAAACTCATTGTCAAAAATTATCGTTATTCTTGCTTGAAAAAAGGAACCAAAATATCGGAATATCAAAATATTATCTAGGAAGGGGTTGGAAGACATCGTAGTGATGTCATACCCTAACATGTTTTAATCTGCTATTTATCTTTTTCCTTCGAAGATGTTACCAGGAGGAGTTGTCACACATTTCACTGTCAAGGCAACCGACTCCGCAGGTAATATGGCTATGGCCACTTGTTCTTTGCCAACATATGACATCACCTTGCCTGGCGGGAGAGTCACACCGGATTTTTATTCGACTAGCAGACCTGATGTGCTGAGAGCTACTGCTGTTGTGTATGATGATAGTCCATTGGTGAGTCAAAAGGTAAGGCTACCAAGATAACATTAAAACTTTAGAAAGGGCAAGTGTTGTTCTCATTGTTTCTCTGCAAGAAACATTTACAAATTTAATCACCCCTGCATTTACATGCGGTAAAAGACAGAAGTAAAAATGAGATTTCACATTACCATATAATTGCGAACCTCAATAGTAGCAAAGTCCTGTTTATGTACAAACCACACTAAAGTCTCAAATTTATCAGTTTTCTGTTTTTTTCTCTTGTTCATGTTACGACCTACCTTGGATAATATTTTAGAGTCATTAGGAAAACAGAATGTTCTTGCGCATGAACATTTTGAATTATAATTAATTCTAATTAATTTACATTCTTATTAATAACAAGACGATGATTTAATGAGCAACACATTTGTATAAATTGTGCAAAAAGTTTTGAATAGGGGATCTGGAAATGAAAAGGATTACCAAACCAGCTTGATCTTTGCCTAGTAAATAATAAAACAAATATTATTGATCAAATCTTAACACAATCTAGAAATTGAATTGAACATCCGAACCATAGTGGCTAGTGCGTAGTAGGATTCGTCATGTGTCACCCATGTATTAAGCATGATACCATCTATTGGTATTATTCTATTGGTTCTATAGAAATTGGATATCCAAGAGTAGACCTTGTCTTTCTACACGAGCTCTTGTACAAATGCGTGTTATCATTATTTTATTAAGATGTTATTGAGATTGTACTCTGCTGTACCTGGAGAATGTTTTTGGATTATAGAACAAACTATCGATGTGACCTTAACAAGTTTCTAGAACATCCATTTCTAACGGTACAGTCGATGCCATTAACTTTTTGAAATCGTCAGTACATTTTCTCCAATATCTTTCCTTTGTCAGGAGGGGATAGGTTTTGGATATGGTATATTTTCTGACCAAATTATACCCTGGAATAATGTGACCACAAATGCAATGACTGAATCAGTGGAAAGCCAGAGTGATCCTCTCAGTAGATTTACAAAAGACAGACTTGGTCGTCTTGGGCTTTCACCTCTCGAGGTAGCTTCTTACGGCAGAAAATCCGACTGCGCCGCGCACTGCCTTGGAGTTCCATCCAATAAGTGTCTGAGCTTCAACTATGATTTCGGAACCAGTGGTAGATGCGAGTTGCTACCGGGCATAGAGGGATATGAAATTGACCTCCATGAAGTAAGTATCACTTGTCAACATTTTGTCATAGTATTTAATTCATAAAATATACGTATTCTATATGAAACTCTAAATGGCGAATAAAAAATTTACCGACATATTTCTTTCAGGCAATTAGGGATATTTCTACGTCTTTGAACTGCACATTTATTCATTTTTACTGAATTTCAACCACGAATCTGCAAGAGCTTGACAATGCAAAATTGATCTTAGGCTCACTTTTAATTCCACTGTAAAACTATTCCAACATCTGATTTAATGAGTATTTGCAAAAATAGCCTTACTAATTCACTTACTAATTAAATCGTTTAGTATTTACATATTTGATGTTTCAGAATTTCAAAGTAAAGGATACCAATGTTATCACGGCGTCTCATATGTCCTACCGACCTGATGTACCAACAAAACTAGCATGCAAGGACACATTTTCTCACGTTACAAAATGTACATACTTTTTGCTCTGCAAACACATAAGTTATAAGTTATACGGCGAATGTTGAGCGTAAGCACAGTAGTGGTACCAGTCTGGCACGTGTGTTGAAATTGTTCATTCATTGCACATTCATCTGTGTTTTACAGTCTGGACGATTTCACTATTATGAAAAACTTGGCGTTGGTCGCTTATTCCAGCTGAACCACAACAACCTGGACCTCCGTCACCGAGATGTTCACTACATCAAAATTAATGCAGTAAACGCTCTCGGTAAGATTGGCACTGGAATTCATGATGAGTGTATAGTATAAAAAAGTCCCAATCACTGTTGTATCAGAGTGTTTTCATCATGAATTTATTTGGGTACTTTTGTGCAATGTAATGACATCACCTGAATCTATCAGATACTTAGTGAATAAGCTAACTTGAACAAGATTCATTTAATTGTATAGATATGCGAGTAAACACAGGTTAGTTATTATTTTCTCCTTCTTCATTTTAAGCTGTGTTTCCACACGTATTATTTATATCAAAAAGATGCAAGAATGATTAGAAATTTTAGAATCTATGCAGGAAAAAAATAAATTCTTGCATTTGCAGCTACAAATAAAATTGCAAAAGCAAAGCACGTACAAACAAAAGTATAGTATCTTGAAACGTGACACCAAATAGCTCACAGGTAAAATGTAATGATTTTTCAAAGTCTCGTATGAGATTTTAACATTGTGTCATGATTCATTTTGTCTTTAAAGAATATGATAACATAATTTCATCCAGGCCAGTAATCGCAGACTTCAGTCCTCCAGAGCCCGGTCATATTGAAAATGAAGCCATGGACAAAGTGTCTTACGAGCAATGTGTTGATTATGTGCCTGATGAATGGGAGTTCAGATGTGTCGACACGACGCAACTGAAAAACCACAGGTATAAACTCTATATAGGTGTAGACACTATTACTTTGAGTATTTGTATATTTGTTGTTTTGTTTGTTGTCGATGTTTGTATTTTTCTTTGTTTCAATAAATTGGAATAACAAGAATAACTTGCAAAATGTTATGTATCTACCTTCCCAAAACATAAGGAACAAACTTTGTTTTGGGAGAGGTTTTATGTTATTTTGCGTATACTGATTTAAGTATTTAGTTTGTCCACGTCATTAACTTTTCATGTCATGTCTTTTAGATTTATCATCGACGGGCCAGGGTCAAAGACTGTCTTCAATGGGCACGAACCATCCTTCGATCTCAAATATACCAGGGCAAACAGATATATATCAGGTTTGTGTTAATCCTTATACTTCAGTTGATTAAGCAATAGTTCACTCATGTTAAACCCTGACAAATTTCAATTATCTGTTGTTTTGCAAATGCTTAGTATTTGCTAGCTTGCTGCCTCCAGTCGTGGTACAAACCAAACTGGTGCACTTTTACTCTCTACTTGAATCTCCTACCTCCCTGTCGCTTATTGACATCGCTCGGGGCCAACTGTAAGGGCATCAACTGGGTCTCTGGTCAGAATAAACTATTCATACACACACCTTTTCTCCGTCGCAAAGTTGTATTGACTCTGAAACCAACACCCATGCTTGACATAAATTAGGCTGGCTCAATGCTTACCCATGGTTGTAGTTTATATCACATACAAATTAAAAAAGGGGCGACTGTGTGACGACCTAGACCATCTGTACTGGGAACGTAGTAATTATGTTTTTTTTTCAAAGTGCTGTCTAAGTTAGCTGTGAATAAAGAAATTTTATATTATATTATATTATATTATATTATATTATATTATATTATATTATATTATATTATATTATATTATATTATATTACATTACATTACATTACATTATATTATATTATATTATATTATATTATATTATATTATATTATATTATATTATATTATATTATATTACATTACATTATATTATATTATATTATATTATATTATATTATATTATATTATATTATATTATATTATATTATATTATATTATATTATATTATATTATATTATACTATAGTATAGTATACTATAGTATAGTATACTATAGTATAGTATACTATAGTATACTATCGTATTTTATAACATAGTATTTTATATCATAGTATATCATATCATATCATTTATCATATCATACTATCTTAAATTGTTAGGTTCCATACGGTCCCTGTTATTCTTTGTGAGATTAGTTTAAGGATACGTTACTTGAAACATTTTAGATCTTCGCTTTTCATTTTTCAATTAAAAAACATCATTCATTGATATGAATTGTCATTATTTTGTAGCAAACTGGGATGGGTACCATGACGACGAGACTGGTATCTATGGTTACACGTGGACTATAGGTAGTGAGGTTTGTCTTGAAGACGTACATCCACACAAGGATCCTCATTCTCATTTCTTTGACGAAAATGAATGGACACACGTAGGATTGGCAAATGAGTTCGATGAACCTGAGCTCGAAGGTTATCTTCGTTTATCTTTCCTTTTAGTGATGTAAGCTGTGTACTTTATACCGCGTATATCACTTCACTTCATCAGAGATTATATTAGTCATCTCAATAGTAGATAGCACACTAACTTTTTCTTGGGGATATATCGGGACTCTAGCACGGTGTTGTGCGCCTGAGCAAGACACTTTACTCCTCAGTGCTCCATTGGGGTTATGGGTACCTAATGTGCTATGGGACATGTATAGCTTTTCTCTCAGACTGAGATATGATTCAGTTTCACGTTATGTTTTATCTTTAACTTCTCCACGTAAACCCAATGTGATGGTTATTTTCCCTAGATGGGCCTTACCATATCACCGTCAGAGCTATTAATAAGGTTGACTTCGGAGGTCCAATGGCAACTACTGTTTGTCACTCTATGCCATACATAATTGACAGAACACCGCCAATAGTCCACGATATTGCTGTCCTTGGTTATGAAGAAGAAGATTGCGTCATCAGAGCTATGTACAACTTAAGGTAAGAAGCAAAGGTTATTCAGTTTTTTCTTCCTTCTGTACAATGACTGCTAAAAGTCATCTAGTGAGTCATATCTATTCTTTATTTCTAAAATTGGGGTTTAAAGTATGCTGCCTGACAAATATTGTCTAGACATTCATGCTGAAGTCTGATTATTGGCTTGCCGATGGTTGAAAATGTTGTTTCATTATCCTGTATGATGTATTACACATATACTGGGAACTCACTTTACTACACAGTAATACCCTTGATTGATGATAACGATACGTTCTTCCTTGTGGACAAACCACCAAGCAATAATCAATTTTCAACGGTTTCTATATTCAGCGATGATTTGTCTCTCATCAAAGAAATCAGTTTTGGTCTCGGTAAAAGTCCAAGGGACATATATCTCCTTGACTGGGAAAGGGAAGCCAACATCACACACATAGCAAAGGCATTCTGTATTCCTGATGGTGTACCAGCTTGGGTGAAAGTAAGAGCAATGAACCATGGTAAGTCTAAGACTGTATGCTTGTATTTTAAGTTGTAAAATATCGTCTTAATATTTATATCAATAATTAACCTTAAATAACGTGTATCGTCGGTTTTTTATCGATAACAAATTTACACCATTCGGTCACTCATAGAGATAACTTTAGGGATAGAATCAGGAAATGACCTCTGCAAATCTTTTTCTATTGCTCAGTTGAACTCACTACAGCAGGCCATGCACCTTCACCAATTATCGTTGATAGAAGCCCGCCAATCGCAGGACAGGTATTTGATGGAACCGTTATTGACCACGACGTAGACTTTCAATCTTTCTCAGACAAACTGTGCGTCAGCTGGAGTGGATTTTATGACGAAGATAGTGGAATTGGTATGACATTTTATATATCGATGATTTCAGTGGACTGCGTTTTAGTAGCTTTGAAATGGTTTGACTAGATTCATGATTGTGTTTAATATTCAAAAGTCTCTTTAAAGGTAATACACCATGATCCATGCCTTTCTTAATGAAAGCAAAATAAAGCAAAGCACTCGTTCCTGTTGAAGTATCGATACCAAACGGCATTTATTTTTTCAGAGAAATACGTGTGGTATGCCGGAACTACGGCTGGCAGTAACGATACCGTCTCACCAATTGAACTGAGTCACTTTGAGTACAGAAGCTGTAGCGAAGAAGTTGACCTTGAACACAACATGACATATTATTCTACCATAGTCGCCTTCAATGCAGGACATAAGAACCTGTGGACAAATGTAACAACGGACGGTGGTACGTTTTATTTCTAGAATATGTAGTTTTTTCCATCAATAGCCAAAAACTTTACTCAAAATACATTATCAATAAACCGAGAAATCAAGTCTGTTATTTGAAGATTAGAATTACATGCATATGCAATCCAAACGTACCGTACAATGACGCACATCTAAGATGATAAATCAAAGTACACCAACTAAAATGTATAACGCTTACTAACGCGGATATATTTATTACAAAACACACTAAATTAATGGATTAAGAGGTTCAAGACTTAGGCTTCTTTCCTCTTATTAGTATAATGCAAAATAGCAAATATATATAGTATTTTTGTGTGAATTAAATGGTGTTTCCTATGCAAATGTGATGTACAAACATATTATTAATTATCCCCTATGTCGCACTTTTCCATATTAGAAAAGTATCGTTTTTGTTAATTATTAGATATAGATACAATATATAATGATAATTTAAGATGCTTTAACGTTGTTGAATCCCCTATGGTACAGCGAGGGGCAAGCAAGGTCGATTTCAGTCGATTTTGTCCCTAATTGAGGAACGTCCCAAGGAAAAAAGTCATGACACATGTGTTCTATCTGGCGATAATCGATAAAATAGTTGGAGCCGACAAACAACGACAAATGAACACGCGTATTGGCAATTAAAGTCTCATTAAGTCTCACTAAACTAGCGAGAAGAACTCGTGATTTTCATGCTAGAACATTCCGTGTTCCACCTTTCTGTTGAAAATGTTCCATATTCTAGAATAACCCGAGATTCAGTAGGTTTCTTCGTCACTTTCGCATTGCCATTTTGTTAAGAATTCCTTGATTTTTTTAATAATGGGCGGTGCTATGATTGCAAACGTACGTGCATGAATTTTTGTTCAACAAGCAACCTATGAGGAATATTTAGCCATCAGGGTAACAGCGGAAATTCTTTGATAATGTATTTGAAAAGATGATTCCCAAGGTTGAACATAATTTTTATTTAATCTATAGGTAGCATTTTGTAAGTGTGATAGGTGTTCGTACTGGGGTCACCTCTTGATTTTCGGGGCACTCGATTTATAGCGACCGATGTGCGACAGAAATCGGCGCCATATTTGAAATTGTGCCCGCAATCGACATTGGCATTGGCAAAATCGACGTCAAAGCATAACCGTACAAAATCAATCTTAAGTTTAAGATGTCAAATGTTCTTCAAAATTACACCTGTAAAGTCGAATTCTGTCGTTAGGATTGTGACATATCAAACCATACTTCTTACACATTATAATCGCTGCAAGGGTACGTAGCTGTTGATTTTATTTGATCATTTTGCTATCGAGTGTCATAGCTTATTTGAGTCAAGTCTCGGTGAGTACCGGCAAATTCTACGAAGGAGCGATGCAGTATGAAGAAAAACCGAAGATAAATGTCAAAGTTTAATGAAAACAAGGCAGTATTGCTGAAGGCAATGAGTACTTGGGCCGAGATAGAGTAATTTTGAGGACAATATATACTACTATTCAAATATGGTCTTGAATTTCCTCCTGTCAATTAGGCATTTGATTAACTGGTTATTAAACGAAGCAATCGCATGACAACGGCAAAATATGTCTAGCAACTTTTGTGGAGTTTGAGGCAGGGGTTCTTTATTTATAGTGAAATTGCTTAAACTCCTTAAATATTCAAATTACAGCAAATTTCTTTTGTTCTCGATGGTAGATGTCTAATATTTAGATGGGCATATTTAGATTTCTACCCTATAGTTATCCCTATATACCAAAAATCAGACATCTAGCTCTATTGGCTTGCTCAGAATTAGATATGCGAATAATTAATGAGGTACAATATGTGGTGTCATAAGGTGTCCCATCATACCAAATATGAAGGGTGTAGCACTTGTGGTTACTGAGTTGTGGACAAATATATATATTGAGGTCAAAGGTCATTGAGGTCACGTGACATTTTTTCAAAATAATTGTATTGCTAAGTTATTCCTATATACCAAAAATCAGACCTCTAGCTCTATTGGCTCGCTCAAAATTAGATATGCGCATAATTAATAAGGTACAATATGTGGTGTCGTTAGGTGTCTTATCATACCAAATATGAAGGATGTAGCACTTGTGGTTACTGAGTTGTGGACAAATATATATATTTGAGGTCAAAGGTCATTGAGGTCACGTCACATTTTGTCATAATAATTGTATTGCTAAGTTATTCCTATATACCAAAAATCAGACCTCTAGCTCTATTGGCTCGCTCAAAATAAGATATGCGCATAATTAATGAGGTACAATATATGGTGTCATAAGGTGTCCTATCATACCAAATATGAAGGGTGTAGGACTTGTGGTTACTGAGTTGTGGACAAATATGTATATTTGAGGTCAAAGGTCATTGAGGTCACGTGACGTTTTGTCAAACAAATTATATTGTTAACTTATCCCTATATACCAAAAATCAGACCTCTAGCTCTATTGGCTCGCTCAAAATTAGATATGCGCATAATTAATGAGGTACAATATGTGGCGTCATAAGGTGTCCCATCATACCAAATATGAAAGGTTTAGCACTTGTGGTTACTGAGTTATGGACAATAATGTATATTTGAGGTCAAAGGTCACCAAGGTCACATGATATTTTGTCAAAATGTCTGAGATATCTGCGTGAACTGATGGACTCACTGATGGACTCACGGACGGATATGACCCAATCTATAAGCCCCCTGGACTTTATCCGTGGGGACAAAAAACTGTGTCACTGCATCCTTTAGGCAATATGAATACGATGAGAAACTAAATTTTTATTTTTCTTGGCCTTATACATGAAAGTCTATGGAGAACTGCCTTATACATGGGAGTCTATGGAGGTGTAAACTAAAAAGTCCTCTAACACGGCCAAATTCGATCGCATTGTGAAACAAATCGACGTGCATCTGTATGGGGTTGGGTACTATTCTTGTGCAAAGTTTGAAAGAAATTGACCGGGGCATGTCTGAGATATCTGCGTGAACGGACGGACGGACGGACTGACATGACCAAACCTATAACTCCCCCAGGACTTCGTCCGTGGGCACTAAAAACAACGCAACAGTTATTACAGCTACACCGGCGGTAGGTTCATATCCAGAGCCCCGTACGGTCTGCCGCCGTCACTTGAAAACAATCTCATAAACCTGGTCATATGGGCAACTGTGTATGAGCAGCTGGATGCTTAACTTCCCGGAGAAGGCGAGCTGTCACGTTCAAGCTCAGGATTATTTGTCGATCAAATTTCAGTAAATTTACCTTACCTAGATGAAATTTTGTCTATAGGCTGAAATTTCGCCGAAGTTTGACAAAATTGCATCGATTTTTCAGGTTCATATCCGACATTTTGGAGTTTTGAGTGCAGACAGAAATAAGTTTTGAGGCAACATGGCTGCGACCCCATGTTGACCCCTAGCCCTGCGTACGATGCTATGTGCTACAGCTAACACACAGCATCGTACGCAGGGCTAGCGAGAGAGTTGCCGACATCGACGGTTATTTACGAGAAGTGAATAAAAGACTGTCATTTTTGGAAGCGATCGAGTAGCTGAGGTAGGCTGGGATACGACTTGGGCCCAAGAACGCTGAATTTCAGCAGTAATTTGGCTTTTTACGTCAAGTCCCAAAATGGATTTGAAGTCACCGACCCTATGTACGCGTACGGGTCTTTGCAGGGCTGTGGTGAGCGGGGCGATTAGCTGTAGCGGAACACACAGCATCGTACGCAGAGCTAGTTGACCCCAAGTGAAAATGTGTTTGCGATCAAATCTTCCTATATTTTTTTCAGAATTTTCGACAAAATCATTGCTTCTTACATCTTTTGTAAAATATAAAATATTAAAATAAAAATGTGATGTGCCATGTCTCCAGATTTCTAAAATATCGTTCGTTGACCGTTCGACGGAATACTCATTTCGCAAACTTGTGACGCAGTTGAAATTCAATACTGACCGCCAAATAATCTTAATGAGACGAGATCATTCTAGACATCCTCCAAATTATCCAACCATTCGCGTTAGAGTTCAGCTCGCTTAGAGGATGATACATTCTTCGGCCTTCGTTTAGATCGACCCTAATCTCTCCCATTTAGGAAATAAATACACAAGCTACCTTGACAAAACTTCGTGCACCATCCAGGACCAAACACACTACAAATCTGTCTTGACGTCATCATCTCCTTACATGGTAATCGGCATACCGTATTTTTTAGCAAAGGAGACACAGAATACGTCGGAGTATTCAGTTTCAAAACGTATTACATTGTGTGATGTTGTCAAAAAAGGTAATGTTACTGCAGTGGTATAAATTACAAAACACAAAAGTTCAAATCAGTTTATTTTGGACTGGCTTTACCCAACATTTCATATTGTTTCTTATGCCAGATTTGACCACGTGCTTACTGGCGACCCCTTTACATGCAAATTTTGTGTCAAATGGTGTGTTCTCCTGGAAAAACAAACGCACGATTTTTATATGAAGGAGGCGAAATTTGCCCTCAAAACTTGAAACCACCCCTCAATGGGGTGTACCTAGCTATTTTGAACGAGCTTCTCGAATCTGCAGCTCTATTTCGAAATGATGGTCTGGTTTTCTCAGCTCAAGGATAAGTGTTCTCCATCGCTGTGGGCATTACTATTCTCAACTGGGGGTACAGTTTCCAGTCGTAATGTTTTTTAATTGTGTCCGGGATATAAAACCTTTCCTTTTCACAATTTTACTTCGATTAACACTAGTCCACATCTTGTCAGCGATTAAACATGTTTCAAGTTTAAATGTTAAATTCTGGTCTCGAGCCCTCTTGTTTGACCAAACTGAAATTACCCCTCCCACTTTGGCTCGTCCAGTGGGTGTAGCAAGGGTCGTGCCATCGCCTAGGAAACTGAGGGTGCATTAATTGTTGCATTTCGATGCACATTTTGATTATATTCAGAAGATTTTGTGGCAAAAACTCAGATAGAGAAGCATTAATATTCACATCTCACTTATTCAAGACTGGCTGAGAGCAGCACTTCCATTCAGTTAACATCATTACGCCATTTATTATGCCAAGAAAGATGAAGCCAAGACATTTTGCCCTCCCTGGTCTCAGCCAGGAATGGTTATACCTTACAGAGTTTTTTCCCACGGAATGAAAACAAATGTACTTGGGCTGAGGCCCAAGTACAATAAAATAAGCGGTTTCTTACCCTGTTGTTTAAATTTTGATAAAAAACTGTATTTTAAAGTTATTTACGATCACGCCAACTACCACAGTCAGGCTACCTTACCGGGCCATATTTGAAATAGGAGGACAGTGCATAACCCCCTAAACCACGGACAAATGATAAAACAGACTAGCAACGCGGTATGGCTTTTGTTCCATGCTCGTCTCGGTAGACTATGGTCTTTTCATATCAAAATAAGCTTCACAGGTATTAGATTTTTTTGGAGACCTTTGTTCGTGGTTGATAATTGCACGAAATTATGCAAAAAAAGTAAGAAGAGATGGCATCGTGCTGCAGTCGCGTAGCAACCATATTTTCTTTGTGAGCTCTCAGGGCAGAGACACTTCTTCACGCCAATCAAAACATAACACGCCTGCATTTTTATAAAGTTACGACGTCCTTCAATGACCAACTTTTAATAGACGATATGACTGACAGCTAACCATTGAGTAAAACCAGACAGTATCGATAAAAGTCTTTCACACACTCATTATAAATTCATAAAAGTTTGAGAGGAACTTTTAAAATGGTAAAACTCACTTTCCCCTAAGCTCAAAACTTTCCCGTTTTTGCCAGCACGTCAATTCAGCCCAGCACCACACGACAACAACAACAAACTTTGCCGAACATACTTTCGCTCGAAATTCGGCGAAATTTCGGGAACTACCGAAGGGTGCATGGTCGGCACTCTTCGGAAAAGCGAGGAGAGCTACCTGAGGCGAGGCGAACATGGATGACTTACGTAACCGCTTCACGCCTTGAACAGTACCCGTTGCCGTCTGCTTTCTATTTGTCTGTGCCTAAAATAAGCGTACATCGGCGAAATCTTTGTTGCAGCACGAATAAAGTGAATCGAAAGCAAGGACATTAAAAACTAATTATATAATGAATATTACACCAGTGAAGTCGAACTCTAGCTTTTCTCAGGTTGATATCATCGGTATTTGTAAGAAATTTACTACCGCGGGGACTATATCAGCCGTAGCCTGTGTTCTCCATGGGCACCATCTTGAAATAAGTTGGCTACCAAAACAGACAGCAAGGGCAAATTCTATGCCATACTATGATCACGTACGAAACTTAATATATGAGATCAAAATGTCAAAAACCAATGCTTACAACATCTTTATAACTTAATACGCTCGTTCAATTTGTTGTAGTAAATTACGTTTTTGATCAATTTACGATTACGGCAACCGGCTATGTGCTTGCATTGATCATGCACTGTAAGTGACCCACTGCGAACTGCCCTCCCAGCCGTTCACTCAATCCGACTTTGATATTTATATAAACTGAATGCTATTACAATTTTAGAAAAAAATGAGCAATCACTAAAAGGGATTTTTCTGTGAATGGCGTGAGTATGGTGAAACCAATTTTAAAGCATCACAGTAAGGTGTACAAATAAATGTTTCCATCTCGCCGACCATGGGTACGTGTAGCCGTGTTCAACGGGAGAGGTGACACAATGTACCGGTTAGCCAGCCAGCTTCCCGCATGCTGACAGAATTTCCGTTGTCGGCCAAGAATTTGGAAACGTGCATTAGTATGAATTTTACGGTCTGTTATGCAAGAGCACATATTTCTAATGCCATAAAATGGTGAATAGTATATTTTCAATAACATATTAATAGAAATTCGCCTTGTCTCAAAGTTTGATGAGCCTCGTGCATTATCTATGGGCTGAAACGCAGCCATGCGGGAGGTTTGATTGTTATTTGTATTTCGTTCCTTCAATCATATTACCATTCCGTAACACATGTGATAACCAAAGTACGAATGGATCAACGGGGTTATTATACGAAGGTTGGTCTTGATCTCTAGATGTGTCCACATTTTGACTTGTCGCTTTGCACATCATCAAGTTACTGACACATACGACGCGATATCGATCAAACTTCTTGTTATAGCCCCTAAAAGTCATAATGTCGAACAGTGAAATATCTTGCCACTTATATGATACGAAGCTTGTGTTCTGCCGTAGCCTGTGTTCTCCATGGGCACCATCTTGAAATTAGGTGGCAACCAAAACAGACAGCAAGGGCAAATTCTATGCCATACTATGATCACGTACGAAACTTAATATATGAGATCAAAATGTCAAAAACCAATGCTTACAACATCTTTATAACTTAACACGCTCGTTCAATTTGTTGTAGTAAATTACGTTTTTGATCAATTTACGATTACGGCAACCGGCTATGTGCTTGCATTGATCATGCACTGTAAGTGACCCACTGCGAACTGCCCTCCCAGCCGTTCACTCAATCCGACTTTGATCTTTATATAAACTGAATGCTATTACAATTTTAGAAAAAAATGAGCAATCACTAAAAGGGATTTTTCTGTGAATGGCGTGAGTATAGTGAAACCAATTTTAAAGCATCACAGTAAGGTGTACATATAAAGGTTTCCATCTCGCCGACCATGGGTACGGGTAGCCGTGTTCAACGGGAGAGGTGGCACAATGTACCGGTTAGCCAGCCAGCTTCCCGTATGCTGACAGAATTTCCGTTGTCGGCCAAGAATTTGGAAACGTGCATTAGTATGAATTTTACGGTCTGTTATGCAAGAGCACATATTTCTAATGCCATAAAATGGTGAATAGTATAATTTCAATAACATGTTAATAGAACTTCGCCTTATCTCAAAGTTTGATGAACCTCGTGCATTGTCTATGGGCTGAAACGCAGCCATGCGGGAGGTTTGATTGTTATTTGTATTTCGTTCCTTCAATTATGTTACCATTCCGTAACACATGTGATAACCAAAGTACGAATGGATCAACGGGGTTATTATACGAAGGTTAGTCTTGATTCTCTAGATGTGTCCACATTTTGACTTGTCGCTTTGCACATCATCAAGTTACTGACACATATGACGCGATATCGATCAAACTTCTTGTTATTGCCCCTAAAAGTCATAATGTCGAACACTTAAATATCTTGCCACTAATATGATTCGAACATGTAGCTTTTTTTGATACGGAAGCCCCAAGGCAAAGTTAAATATCTTACGACTTTTTAGCTTGCCGCATCACTTTATGCCTGTGCCGGTGAGGTATGATACAATAAATTCTATTCTTTTTAGACAAACGCCAAGAATAAATTAAAAAGGATATTTAATAGCTGAATAGACATATATGATAATCGGTTATGATACGTTAAGGACGTTGAGGTAGCACGTACAATCATGAAGATTTCTTCCATGCGAAGGAAGGTTTCTGGTGGACTTGTAACTATGTGAACGAGTGTCCGATCCTGTACTGGTATATCTGGCGCCACTATTATTTGTTCTCCATTGAGTAGAATTGACCGCGATTCTGGTGTCCAATGATGCTAATGTTTCGAGAAAGGTGGAAATTTAGGAGCACAACCAATAAAGTCAATAGAGTAAATTTTTGTGAACTTCAAGGCAAATTTATTGATACATTTTATTAATTTGTCAGCCTGTGTATTATATTTTGTAAATCCAAAGACTTTTAAATGTCAAATTACTAAATAGTACCATAACGGATGTGAAGGTTTCAACTGAATGTTATTATTATTTACAGTGTTGTATGACGAAACGCCTCCGGAAGCAGGATGGATCAAGGACGGAGAAGACACCGAGAAAGATATGACCTACTCACCGCTTGCGTCAACTGTATCTGCCAATTGGGATGATTTCTCTGATTCTGAATCTGGAATTGATAATTACGTCATCAGCATTTGGAAAACAAATCCGTCAGAAGGTATAGACGTCCTGCTGTCGTATATGTTTTCATAAAAAATTCGTGTTATTTTTTTAAATTCAGGAAATCAAAAATGCAAACGATTTATCACTCTCACAGGATGTCCCCACAATGTGCTATAATTAATTTTAACTTGGATAGGTAAGCAAAGTAATTGAATAACCGATGCGGAAAACGAATTAAACTGCGATTCACATATTTCTGCAAGTAGCCAGTATAGTCAGCTAATAGAAACCTAGATAGTTTGTAAAAGTGGCAAGGGACTATCAGTGTTTCCTTGTCGGAATTCACTATTGTCACATATGGAATGCTGCTAATCTAAAGACATATCTTATTCAATTCAACAGGTTCACAATCTGCACAAAACATCCACGACAGAGAGTCTCTATCAGCGGCTACCAGATCTATCAAATGGCATCATTTCCATCTTCATCATGGCGACAATGTGTACACAGAAATTGAAGCAATAAATAAGGCCCGTTCCCCGACAAGAATGTATTCGGACGGTTACACGGTTGACTTAACGGACCCCGAATTCATCTTTCTGGGCGATGGTATCATCCCAAAAGTTAACGAAAAATTTACAGTAAGTTGAGGCAGATATTTTTCATGCAGCTAGTTACTTCAATCAAGATAAAATCACAGTATAGGATTTTCATGAACTACCAGCGCCTGTAAAGAGATCATTACCAATTCGATTAGTACACGTTATATGCTCTTCAATGTCATAAGTATAATATACACCCAGTGTTATCAATACACAAATGAATGTTGATGATTTCTCATTGTCAGGGTGCAAGTAGAGCGCTAGCCTCTGGAAATAGTAACCAGAGGGGTTTTTAAATGATACCGCACGCAGTGATACCACAAAACCTTTACCAGTTCACGACATACATGTATGTTCATGAGCGGTAGCGAGTGCATCTATGAAGCGAACTGGCCAAACTTCAGTGGAATACCCGCTGCCGAGTGGTTGATACTGTTATATGGAATTGAAAGTGTTGCGAGAAACGTCAAAGCATGAATTTCTGTTTACCTAAAAGCTCGTGCCTGTTCTTAACTTGCTATTACTAATACAGCACGGTTATTTTCACGTCTCGACCAATCAAATCGCAGTATTTGCGCGATCAATATTCCGATTTGCAATTCCCAAGCGACTTAATCGGTCTCCGTATTCATCCAGTGGACTCTTTTGTTTCATGTTGCCCGTCAAATGAAGGTAGAGATCTCCAAGCTAGCTAATTAGAAAACAATTCTGTCACTTCATTCCCTGCCAGCCCACCCGCATATTGAACAGCCTTGTACACTGTTCGCCTATCATACAAGTGCGTTCTGCCAAATGATGACAGAAGGCGGACTTGTTTAGGGAGCTCCTCTTATCCTCATGTCCAAAGTGTGACCCTCCCCTGTCCCTCTCGCGTATAAAACTTGACCCGCCCACAACGACTGTAGTATTCTTGCCAGGAATAACTGAAACAGCGTCAACTGATTTGCATAAATTGTTATGTAAGTTAGGGACAGAAATTACAGGATGAAGGGCTGGCGTTTTGGGAGGGAAGGTCTCAATTTATCACGCGAGCATTTTTGAAGGGACATGATATTTCATACATAGGCAGGAGGGTCACCACATTTTGCGCATATATAAGAAGGCAAGATGTGAAAGAGATAGTGCTTCACCCAAAACTATTAAATCACAATACATAGGAGTCTATCAGGCAAACTATTGACAATTTCCCCCCACAAAACAAGTTATATATTCTGTATATTTATATATGTTTGATAATACATGTAAATGTGCTTTACTTGAGGTTGATTTTTTGATGTCATTAAAAATGTTGATCGCTATGCATGGTTGTCTATGAGAGAAGTATGAATATATGTTTTCAAATATAAAACTAGCATTGACTGTGCATTTATGGACGTTTGATAAGTGATATAAATGTACTTGATAAGAATGGGGTGGTTACAGGAGCATATGTGTGCAACAAATTTGATTTTGGAATTTCACCGAAATGTTGATTCACTATACATAGCAGTCTATGAGGAAACTATGAATATCAAATTCCAATACAAAACTATGTAAACCTGTGCATTTATGAAGGCTCGACTATTGATATATTCTTTGCCGACTGTTCCATAGAGTAGTTGTTGTCCCTTGTCTTTCATTGGTTATAACTGTTCAAGGTGTTTAATGTAGGATACTGCATCTTCTTTGCTCGTGAAGCTTGTGTATAATGTGTATGTATTCAAAAGAATCAATGTATTTCGTCGGTGATTTCCTACTGAGGTAATATTACATGGACGATAGAAGGTTTAGCCGTAAAATCAGCTTCTGTTAAAAGTGACCCATCCCCAAGATAGGTTCATAAAAAAGTGACCCTCCGCCTTGAACATTTTTCTGAAAAATTGACCCTCCCACAATTCTCCCGCCCCTGTAATTACTGAAGGCTCCCGCACAAATTTTAATGTGTCGGACAAGCTATGAATACATCCGATTTTCGCTAATACATGAATTGTATTCATCGAACTGTACTGTCATTCTGTAAAATGCAGTCTAGCACATCTCAGGTTGGCGTCAACTGGGACTTTGAAGACCCTGAATCTGGCTTGGACCATTACAAGGTCACCGTGTATCAGACATACGGAGGCAAACGGAAACAGTTTTATCCGAGTGATGGGTAAATATGAGAATTAAGTCTGCATTGTTTATTTTGTTACCTTTGAAAATGTTTCCTCACAACAAGCATTCTGAAAATGCCCCAGAAAGAATTTTCAGTCTTAGGTGAAAATGACAAACTCCTAGCGGCTATGTCGGCTGCCAATGGCATGATGCAAGAGCAGGAAAGTCAATACTTGCTTCTCTTTTCTTGCGTAAGGAACATAGATGTTGTTATTTCCCTTATAAAATGCCCCCTACGGGCTTTCGTAAACTTTTATGTATGCGTAGCTATTTTTATAACGATTAATGATCCTTCTGTAACTATCAGATCTACGCACTAGTCAATTAATACAATAATTTCGTTTTCATTGTAACAGGACGGCGCAAGTTATTGTCGATGGTACTGCTACGTCCTGGCAGTCACCGCCCGTATTAGAGATGATCAATGGTGGGCACTACAGTGTTCGGGTATCTGCAGTCAACGGTGCCGGTATTGGTAATGTTCAGGACACGGATGGTGTTATCGTCGATTCAACGCCACCACAGGCAAGTGAAATGATTCAACAGTTAACACATACATGCATTACTTAGAAACTCGATCATAAATGCAGACCCTATTTCTGGATTCAGTTATAATTGACATTTACCGGTGAGTCTTTACACATGTTTCCCCCTTTCGATAGATGCTGAAACTAAAGATTGGCGTACTCACAGCAGGTGAAGAAGAAGAAATATTTGATGGCTATATCATCCAGTCAGACCCGGAGGGTATCAGAGGATACTGGGAAGCCATAGACTTTGAAAGTGACATATCAGCCTATTGGATCTCCATTGGCACATATCAAGGTATCTTTTCACCAAAATATTGTTACAGGTATAGTGGGATGGCTATGAAACGTCAAACAGTACCGGACTCAATTGCAAAGAAAATCTGTCTGCTGATTAAAAATTATGATATACAACCGTTTATATTTTTATTAAGGATTGACACGCATTATCAAAAGTCCCTTATCTTGTCAAAGAAAAATGATTTTTTTACTTATTTAACGTTCGTATTTTCTACAGGAGGTGCAGACGTTAAGGAAATGACTAACATCGGCACGTCCGAAGGCGGTTACCTTGGTGACTTGACATTGGACAAGTATGACGCAGACAGCGATCATCCGGTGTACTTCGTGTCGATAAAGGCAGAAAACGGCGCGGGAATGATGTCCGATACATTGATTTCAAGGTACAACATTCCATTGTGTTAAATGTCATTTTATTAGGTCAGCTTTTAGAAGGAAGGCGGTTTTAAAGATTCGGTTAGTTTAAATTATCACGGCCTGTGACCAAAGCCTAGTGCTTTCTTGACACATGTTACCACGTGACCAAATTACGACCGTTATTATCGAATCTCAGATTTTTTGCCTTGATTATAAGCATCTCTTACACTGAAACACAAATATGTTTTTTTTTATTTGCATAGTATTGATTTAATACTGGACTAGTCTTGTTTTCGTTTCACATTACAGTGGTATTAAAGTTGTGTCTGCCGACAAGGTTGGCATGGTTACTGATGGCCCTAATGATGACGTCATTGATGAAACAGAGCGGATACATGTAGATGTGGACTACCAACGAGAAGCCGGGACGGCCACTGCTCAATTTAGCGGGTTTGAAAGCGAGCAACACGGAATCATTCACTATGAGTGGGCGATTGGAACACGTCCTAGATCAGATGACGTTCAACCCTTCATCAGTGATGGCATTATAAAAAACGAGGAAATTCAAATCAAAGGCGATGGTATGAGATTCAAATGACCATCCTTCATTTCTTTGGGTTGTCAAAGATTAATTGGATTGTTTATCAGTATCAAGTGATTGAAATATATCGGTCCACTATTGAAATGATATGCTCAATCTTTCCTCAACAGGTCTTGGCGGATCTGGTAAAGCTCAAAGCCTTGTACCGCTGGATCAAAGTCAGCGGTACTACACAACTGTGAGGGCGTACACGGGTGTCGGAAACGTGTTGGATGCAAGCTCGGACGGCTTCACGGTAGATACAACGCCACCGCACATTTCAGTTGACCAGGGGCAGAAAAGTAATGACAGCGCAATTACAAGCGAGGAAAACAGTCGATTTCAGGCACGTAACTGGTGACAAAGTAATTATATTGCGATGTCCTGACATCATTCACTTTGATATGATTTGCCATATCCGTACTTTGTGGGGAAGATTTTAGTAACACAAGCATCGTTAATGTCCATTTTAACTTTTCCCTGATAGAAATCAGCGCAGTTTATAACTTCCTCGTGGGAAATTGCAGAAGACGACAGTGCCATCCTCATCACGGAATTCTGCTACGGAACTATACCCGGTTTCTCTGATATCTTCAACTGCACCGACACCACGGAACAGGATTACATAATCAATTCTCTGGTAACACCAAACACGCAGAGCTTGCCAAACACACTTACACTTCGATCAATCAACAAGGTACCTTTTATACAGATTATCCATTTGCTTGCAATGCCAGCTTATCCCTCCTCTGAGACGCTGTTACCATGAAAAAAGAAAGTAATTCGCGTTTAGTTAATGATAGCAAATGGCATACTTTTTCTTACGGCAGGTTGGCCTGAAGTCTGAAAAGTATGCTGTAGGCGTCACTATCGACCATTCACCACCCGTAGCGGGAAATATCAACTGCCAGTCATCCATCAGAGCAACAGATGATGTAGTTTGCACCTGGATAAATTTCTACGACAAAGAGAGTGGAATAAGCAATTATAGATTTGCGTTTGGTTCATCAGAGGGAGACGATTCCATTTGTCCCTTTACAATGGTAAGGCCATCACATCATGAATACAGGGTGAAAGGTGAGTAAAAAGGATTTCAAAACTCGGTCATAGTTGCCCGGACTGAAAAGCTTATTTTGACAGTGCAATGTAAAGCCAATCAAATGCATAGTAAAGTGTGTAAATAGCTCATGTTTTACCTTGAACGAAGGACATTGGTATTCTCTCGGCTCATATTAATGCAAACCATTTTGGTATGTTTAGGTCCTTTTGAATCTGGAAAATACTTTGCCACTGTGGTTGCTGTCAATTACCTTGGCGATGAAACGTATGGCTATTCAGAAGCCATCTACGTGGACGACACGCCACCAGTGGCAGGGATAGTTGTCGAAGTGAGTGACGTCGATGAAATCAATTATGATGATCACAGCAATGGTGATGGAAGGGACCTACCAGGATGCAGTAATTTTGACAGTAAGTTTTGAAGTGGTTACCACATGTATGTTAATTCCTTCATGAAATGAAATTAACACACTGACACTGACACTGCCAATCCATATTTTTTCAACCAGGCTGTATGGAACTCGATGCTGTCTGCCAAAGGTCGGTCGACAGAATATTTGTTGTTTGGGAACCTTTCTTTGACCCTGATAGTTCAATCACAAGGTAATGAATTCTTTATTTTCTAATTAAAATATCGAGTATTCCCGTTCCCTTTAGAGAATATATATCACAACTCCATTAGACCACGTACATTGTGGAGGGAATGTGGCGATTCGTATCATAGTACAATATGCTTTGTCACTTCGGCATTCTTGAGCTACCAAACGGCATAATAAGAAGCGTATCGTTTACTTTACTACAGATACCAAGTTGCTGTCGGACCAAGTCCTGGCAGTACGCAAATACTGGATTTCATGGACGTCGATACCTCTAAAGGACTGTCCACGCTGATCCGCGGAATTGATCTGTATGACGTCAGACAGGTGTTCGTCGCGGTTCGAGGTTACAACCAAGCCGGACTTCAAGCCACAGCTGTGTCAAATGGTGTGTACATCAGTAGAGTAAGTTCTGGATTGCCACCGCTTTCTGGAAGCTATGTTTGGGATGGCAGTGCAGACGAAGACTTGTAAGTTCATATGCCTGTATGATCGTGTAGTATGCGTATTGCAGATATTAGTCTGGTTATGCATCGTAGCATAATATGATAGAACATCATTATGGCGAAACAGTGCAAGAGCGCCGTTTATACTCGGGGTATTTGCAATAGTGCCTGCAGTAGTATCCTGTTGCAATCTCGAGTGTCTAGCGAGTGCGGGTAAAACGGTGCAAGCCATGGGATCATATCATTATATGTTATAGACAGAAAACACAAAAAATGATGCCAAGTTACTAGTAGACGCGTTTCGACGTCTAAAGTTTGGCGTAATGATATTTTTGTAATAAGGTTTGATGCACGATGATCCTATTGATTTCCTTTGCTACTTATGCCCCACCCCTGGCTCTTACTACGAAAAGTATTATACATGTTTTCGTGTTAAAGGCTAGTATATTTGGGGAAAAGGTCGGGCTCAAGTCATTCGCTTTATTAACGATGGGAGAAAAATGCAAACCATAATATATTTTTATTACAAACTGGTTTATAATTTACAGGCTGTTTAACACGATTCATTCTTTACACACAGATAGAAATATAAGCAATAAAATGAAACACAATTGAATTGTCAATTTGAGAAATAAGGAGGACCATGTCAGATCGAAAGGGAAACAATGCTATCAAATTATTCAAACTTTCAAAAATGCTTTTTTTCTCTTTGATGCAAGTATATCGTTAGCTTTGTTGTAGCTGTACTCTTTGAAATCTTCCATGCCGAGAAGTGTTTTTTCTTTTGCAAAGTCGTTTAGCTTGCACAAGATCACTTTCGATAAGTTTATGAAATAGGAAGTTTTTTAACAAACACAAGAGAGTGTAGTCCGGGTTACAAGTGCGTATTAAATAAGGTTACGACATAATGTTTTGATATTTGCACAGCAGTGAAAAACATTCCGGTGTAAGTAAGTTGTAGTATAGCTGTAATGACACAGATGAATATTTTATTCGTTCGACTGACGGTAATAATCGGATTTAACTTTGAATATCTGCAGCAAGTTTTCCTCTTGCATGTAAACATTAATCAGTATATTGTTTGAGGGTATAAGAATATAATACTATTACATGTACATGTAACTGTACGGTAAGTTAGAGGTTATGGCCTTGGTCTTTCTTTGGGGGATTGTAAATCCTCATAAGGCTTATTTATATTTTGTAAAATATGTTTTGTAGGATTGAGGATATCTGTTGTTTTATTACATTTAGCTTACAACTCACTTTAATTTGCTTTCTCTTGCATGTACCTTCTTTATTTCCAGGGACTATCAAGACAATAATGACGTCTTGCATGCCAAGTGGAGCTTTGAAGGTGACCCCTGCAAGAAAACAAAATACGAGTGGGCGATACATAGATTTGATGGAATGGTGATGCAGAACTTTACGACTACAGATTACGGTATGTAATATTGGGTGACATCTCTCACCTTTAGATCTCGTAGTGTATTTAATTGAAGAAACGACAGTCACTATAAGAAAATAACTAGAGATACGTAAGACCCTGCAGGACCTCCTATGCGTACTCTAAATTTTGAACAGTTTCTGTGTGTTTGTTTTATTTTGTTTTGCTTTGCTTTGCTTTCTCAATCGGCTCTCTCTGTAATACCATGAACAAAATTTTGATTTTTCCCCAGAATTTGGAATGAATGACGGCCTTTACTTAAAAGATGGGGAATCGTACTACACAGTAGTGAAAGCGACGAACGAACTAGGGTTCTCACAAATTCTACGATCTAACGGCATTACAGTACAGCTGGAACCTCTTAAACCTGGGACTATCAGAGATGGTCCCATCGATGGATTCGACTTGAATTTCCAGGAGTCTATAACGTCTTTGTCGGCAAACTGGGATTCCTTCGGTGTGGCCTGTGGCATCGATTCCATCGAAGAAGGAGGTAACCATGGCACATGTCGAGAATGTTTTCTCATTAAAGCTTTATTGATTTTTACCTTTTTGGAGTATTTTCCATTTATTTTGGAAATAAAACAAAGTTTCTTGTTCTTAATTGAAAATCACAGCAACATGTCTGGTGTTTGATTTTTTAATACGGAATGTGTACATATGTTGATGTTCAGTGACGACTTAATTTTCGTCCAAACTATCATCGATTTGTGAACAACAGGATTGCATATTTTACACAGAATGTTGTGCTTCCAAAGATCATGTCTCTAATTTGTACACTTTAGGAAAAGGAACAAGGAGAAGAATGATGTGCCTGTTTACATTTTCTGTTCCCCCCCCCCCCAAAAAAAAAATAAAACTGTCAAGGCGCCCTATCGCCCCTTTAAATGGTGCACTTGTTTCATCTCATTTGCGTCTAACGACACCAAAATTATCATTCAAAATTTGATGAATATAAAATTATCAATCCAAATTTGATGAATATACTAACTTTCATCACGTTACACTTTTAATCGTTATTCTTTTTAAAAAAAAAATTTTAGAGCCAGTGTTTGGTCAAATAATCGACCACTATGAAGTAGCCGTAGGAACGGACAGCCGATACGCAAACACCAGAGATGATCTTCATCCCTTCGTAAATGTTGGATGTAACACAACCCACACCTTCAGCGATCTTCAGCTTGTTCCACGCACTCAAGTCTACTACGTCACCATCAGGGCATACAGCATATCCACGGCCATGGCTGAGACAACCACCAACGGTATCCGGGTTGGCTACGGCGGTCAAGTGCTGTCACAAGGCGAAGTGTCTATGCAAAGGTAAAAAAATGAAGATGTGATTTTGTTGTGTTTAAACCTTGCGCAAAGCAAACCGTTGGTTAGTGCCGCCACACAACTAAGAATGTGCCACTGAAAAAGATATTCAGACACTCAAACCTTGCAATACCTTATCGAACTTTTGGACTTTATTTGCTTATTGTGAAGAGTTAACAAGGTATTTAAAACTTAACATATCCATAAATTTAAATTTCATTCTCATTTTTATATCTGTTTTGAAAAAAAATGTTTAAAATTATTTTTTCACTTTCTAGACTCATACTACCTTAACAGTTAGGTTTGCCATTGATTCATCCACAAGATAAGAATGTGACGAAAAAAACATTTGCGTCGTTTGATACTTTTCGAGGAAATATCATAATTTGTTTTTATACATCAACAGATACGTGTCGTCTTCGGATACAATTTCTTTGTCGTGGAGTAAGTTTGCCTTTAAAGAGCCAGTGCTATTTTACACTTGGGGTGTCACTCAAAATGGCGATTTAATGAAGAATATAACGTGTTTTTCACTGGTAAGAATTGTGTAGGCCTATATGCATTCTCTAGTTAATGCGCATGCCTAAAGAGATAAATTGCCAGCACATTGGACTTTGGTAAATGCAATTAAAAAGGTACTCGATATTGCCATTAGATTGTACCACTTGACTCTTGAAAGTCGTGAGTTCGATATGTAACATTGCTCATTACCAACAGGTTCACAGTGAAGCGACTTTCTCAATGGCAATGCGTTACATAGAACATTCTGAAGATTCTTAACGCTTGCTCAGATATCACTCTAGCGAGAATTTCCCGTCAACTAGCCTTTGCTACTCCGAATAAAAAAGGTCACGTGATAGCGGTACAATCAAATCCACAAATAAAAAGCGCACTGATATACACGTACTTGTATGGCATTGCACGTAGGAGCACGTGGTTTTGTTTCTATCGTGGTTCATTCCACTTCTGTGTTGAATGTCTTGAGTTGATGACCGAGGGAAACCTTGTCGTCTCAAAAATGACAGAACCAGCAGTATACCCTCTGAGTTTTGTACACTGCAAAAATATCTGGCATGCCTAAGCAACCTTGGTTAATTCTACCAATTGCTGTTTTACTAGGCTATGAGGATCATTCAAAAAGAGGAGAACAAGAATAAATCGTTTAAGATAATCATAGTAAGGCTCAACAATATTGAGGACATATCGGAAAAGAGAAATACCTACAGCTTGAACAATTTTGACTTTTCCCAGGGTGTAAGATTTCTCTCCTTCCGATAATGAAACAGCTCTGTAGACTTGCATGAGCACATGTAGCTGGTTTTTTATTAAGTGATATAAAAATACTTACAACTTTTAGGTCCTGTTGGTCATGTCACGGTAAAAGGTTTATCAGTACCTTCCGCCATTTTTCAAACCACCATGTACCATGCCTTATGTAAAAACAGAATATAAGATGATTTTTAGATCTACCGTATTAAAACTCATATAGCTTTCATGTCCTTATCGGAATGAAGGGAGACGATTAATTTTCTAATAACCAGTACCCGTTCGCCTTTTCATATCATATTGATTTACAACTGCTGTTCGAAAGAAGTTATAGTAATTAATTAACTTTTTAATCAGGAGTCGTATCTTTCCGTCTATTACTTTTTCTTTCCATATGGAGCGCAATATATTAACGCGCGCATTTTATCTGTTGCGTATATATTTATGCTGTATTTTAATAGGGATAAAAACCTTACCTTTTACAGCAAAATTTTGACGCAAGTCGCAAGGAGACGCCATACGAATCACAGTTTGACGTTTACCCATGGACTAACGTTGGTAAGGACACCATGGTTGAGGTGACAGGTTTGCACCTAAATCACAAAGACACATACTCCGTTGTTGTCATGGCTACTGATGAATCCGGCCAGTGTTCCATGTCTGTGAAAGATTTCACTGTAGATTTGACCCCGCCTATCGAAGGCAACGTACAAATAGGAGCATTTGGAAATGAGGTAAATGATTGATTGTTTCGTAAATGTGGTTGCTTTTACCATCCCTTTTTATAGTGATCTTTTGACCTCTTTCAATGTAGTTATTCTGAAACAAAAATCAACAAATGGATTTCTATATCATTTCTGCGTGCAGGCGGTAATGTATACTGATCGTGAAGATATTCTAACAGTGACATGGAGTGACTTCCACGATGGTGAAAGTGACATTGATTCCTATGCAGTGGCCCTCTACGACGGAATGACGTGTGCTGGAAACGTCCAACCGCAGATTCTTCAAGATTTCATCGAAGTCTTTGCTAACGATACAGAGTATACATTCTTAGATTTAACATTGAAGGTAAAATGCATGGCACACAAATTGTATCATTTCCTGAGCACGTTACATTGCCAAGAAATTTTGTAAAAGTTCACTAACTCAAAACCGTGCCAAATAAAGACTTATTGCACAATTATACTTTTTCACAGTGTAAATCTCAATATGTTTTCAGTAAATTCAGCAGTACAGGTCATGCAAATAAGGAAGTGCCAGTTGTTAAACACGTTTAAATGGTAATACATTGCCTCTATGAAATTTGAATGGACATACACTGTTGCCCTCACGATTCAAATGCATGATTTCCACTTGACAGGTAGACCAACCGTATTACGTGCATCTGCGAGCTACGAACAAAGCTGGTTTATCCACTACATTAGTTTCAAGACCAGTCTTCGTGGATCTGAGAGAACCTGTAGCAGGGTTGATAAAAGATGGCGGTGACTTCAAAGTGGATGTCGATTACCAAAGTGTAACAACTGTCCTGGAAGGTAGATAGATCATAAAATTTTATCAAATAAACTTTTCTGACTATGCAGCGATAAAAGTCGTCAAAGAACGTGTTCTGGACTTACATTCCTATTAATCCGTTTACTTAACATGTATAGCTTGGTCAATCTTCCTATTGCATTTTATTGCTCTCAACGTAAATGTAGACAGTTGAAGACAAGCACTGCTTTCTATTCCACTTAATTGTTCAACATATGCAACGTACTCGGCTTAACGCATGCTGCATGTTATTTTGTAAAAAGGTGTCTTCTTGCATTTACCAACCTCCGAGGGAAGATCTTGTCCTAGTAGAGAATTCTCAAGTGATTCGTTCACTGAGGATAATGGCTGGCACACTGTCAACAGTCAAGAGGTCTGGGGCATAGGTCACGATGATGGTGCAATTATGTTCAGATCTAGCCAGGTATGAATTTGTCTGTTTCTGTAGCCGTGACTGAGTTTATAAACTCCGATTCGTGAAAGCGTACTTTCATCGTCGGACACTTCAATCGGTTTTATTTAGTTCAATTTTATCATTGCATACAACCTATTAAAAATAGACAACTTGCAGTTAACAACAGGTAGAAAGATATCAGGAACATCCGTCCATGATTCTTGAAGTAGTTACATTGTCCGGCAAAAAGAGACAATGTACTGTATGCTGCCAATTTTGAAGCACTGATGAAATAATAAATCTTTCACGTGTTGACCATTGTGATTGCGCATGTTCACTATAAGTTCCGTTAATCTTGCAGGTTGTCACTGGGAACGAAAATAATGACTTATCAATCACAATGACGCGTGATGTCACGAGGGAGATAATGAACTCTGGCGCAATTTACCAGACAAACCCGGGTGTTACTGAAGGAGGGAAATACTCGGTACGTACATTTTTGTGACAGTGATGCATTTCATTCCATGTCCTAATTATGAAGTATGTTCACATGCATGTAGCATCCAATGCGTAATAAACCAAATTGCTGTAAAAATGCGATCAGATCCTTTTTGGCTTTTTTATCCCTGAAGATCGATATCATCGCGGCGTCCGGTGATTTGTCGGCCATCACTAGTGTGGTATTCTGGGATGGACCTGTAGGCATTGTTGGTGACTATGACGCACCACTTCTGAGAAAGGAATGGTTCTATGACGATCGTAAATATGACGATTGTGCGCTCTGTTGTAATAGTAACAATACCCTCGATGGAGGTAACTTTATAATGTAATTCTCAAACAAAATTAACCACATAAAATGCACAAATACATTTAGCTATACACCCCACCCCACAAGCACACACATAATATATCATATGTTTGTAGTAAGAGAAATCTTAAGAGGTTTAACATATTGCACGCGATACGTACGATCATTCTATCCTGCCAAATTAAAAGCAGTTGCCAGGAATCGAACCCCTGACTGTCGTTAACTGTAGTATGACAGAGGACAAAATTCGAGTCATATCGCGACCCAAAAAGAGCAACCAGTCAGCGACCTAGTCTAATGTTGGAATTTTGTCATAAATATTGTATGTACACAGCTATGATTCAGCATGTACGCTTGCTTACAAATCATTCACGCACACACACGAACATGTTGGTTAAAAATACATGCCGGGGCTAGACACATTTAAATGCACGGACTGCTTTATGAATCATTAAACGTAAACCATATCATTGGGAAGTCATGACAAACATAAGTTTTAGAACTATGATGATTTCTCAATATGAATTGCATATCACATGATTTACATGAGTAATTTTTAATTATCTTATTGTCTTATATCTCTGAAGATGGTAGATGCCTGTGCAACTGTACGGAATATTTTGATCAATTACGTACGAGTACCGCCCCTCCTGAAACAACCCGAATGACGACATTGGAAGCGCCACCAACGACCACTGTACCGTGGGAAATAGAAAAAGAAGTTCCTCCCGACAATACGTTCAAGGGAGACCCCAATTTGAAGTTGATGTCACACCAGTCGATGGGATTTCAACTTCATCCAGGTCAGAATTTGAATTCGAATCTGAAATATCACTGTAAACGTCTGACTCACTTATTCTTTTATTTTAGGCCTGAGTACTAAAATGCGAATTAAATATCAACGATAAGATAGTATTCGCCTAAAAAGTAAATGCTTAGCTTCGAACCATTCTCTTTCATAATCAAGAAGAAAAATTACCGGTGACAGTACAGTTGACTGACTCTTAAAATATGGCCGCCGTCCCTGTTTTATCTCTATGGTGAAATACTCACTTTTCGCTTAAAAAATAACAAGAAGGTGAAACGTTAAGTCACGCAGGGAGATGCCAAATGAGCTTCAACAAGAAGTAACCTAAAAGTATTGTAAAGTATTATAAACGTGTGAGAGTCCGATTACCTGTCTCCATGGCGCATTTCATACTATGAACAACCTGTACTGGGCATTTTATAACGAGAGACAACTGAAGAGTTGCATTGTGTCCCAGGTCGTACTCCAAAGACAATTTTCCACGACATTCTAGCTATGGTGAACCACAGTGCATATTTTACCTTACATTTTAAGATAAAAAAACAAACAATGTATTCTTCCAAGGCGGCAAAGATGTCACTTTCTTGTCCTCCTTGTGCAGAGGTTATTTCCATGCCTTGAAGTGGCCAGTACTCAGTGAGTACAGACCTCAAAAATATGACGATTCTCTGCTTATAGTTATTGTTCGTAGAAGTGTGGACCATATTGTCAGTTTGCTTGTTTAAGTGTGAACGATGTTTTATTTTATACACAACCAACTGGTTGTGATATCATAACAAGTGTTTGGTATAGAAAACAGATAAACAAATACAGGTCGTGATAATGTTATTGGTGAAGCAAATGTCACTAGACAAAATGCTTGATATGCGCTTAGCATATTTACGTATATTGATGTATATGGAACAGAATAGTAATTGCATATGCAGCGTATATCTTTGTATATGGAACATTCCAATACGTTGATGTGCGTAGCGTATTTCTATGCAGACTATGAGTATCTTTGCACACTAAGTGTACACTCTAGTTTTGCATTTTATTACCATACTTACTGTATACTGAACGTATTTGACACATGTACAGAATTAGTATATGTGTATATATTGTTGTATGTGCATCAACAAATCATTAAGATCGCAATGCTCATAGCAGTTGCACAGTACGTTTTTAATATTATCATTAACATATATTTTGCATTCGCTAATCTTAATTCTCCTTAACAGCGATTGAAGTTGACGGGGAAGTCAAACATTTTATCGCAGTGTGGTTCAGATATCAGAACGAATCAAATGAACCTGAAAATGTTTTCATCGAGCAGTTGGATTTCGATCCGTCAGAGGCCTGGCATTCATACATGATGGAAGTCACTCCGATTAAGGTTTGTGTTATCAAGCTGACATGAACCCGCCAAATAGCTAATATTTCCATTTTAAGATACATATATACATATACTAGATGCATACGTGCATAAATACATGTACACACATATACCTACCTACCTATACACAGCATTCAATACATACATTCGTAACACTCAATACATGCGAGCACTAACATTACACACGCAGTACACTTACCTATTTACCTGTCAAAAAGCGTAACATTGTCATAGCCAACCATTCACACTCCCAGTCATTTGAATTTCATTAATGAACCACATTTTCTTGAGTATTCCGAAATGACAAGGGGAGTTTGCTTGATTTTGGATATGAATATAGCTGCAAAAAACTAAGAGAACAATTTATAATATTGATATTGCGGCTGCATTATGAAATTAGACAACTGTTACAACTTTTCTTTCGATAACAGGGGGAACTTTCGGTCGAATTGTACATTGATGGCCGGACCGTGGTGTATATGTCTGGACTGGTACCCTTCAGTGAGAACACGCAGTTTACCATTTTTGTGAGGAATTCAAACGGAAACGTGGCAAGTTTTGATGACGTGTTCAATCCACCTTCCACAACAGCTTCATTCAGAAACATCAGGTAGGCAGATGTAATGCAGTAGAACACGAGTATATTTCTGAAAGTAAAGACCAAACTCCCAAAAATATACATTTCGCACGTTTCATTGATGGTGGCTGGCGATACCAGCCTCGGACTTTTGTCCACTTTGTAAGTCATGACCTCCTTCAATGTATGGTTATAGTAAGGAAGCACATGGACGATATGTGGCAAGAGGTTCATAATAGCAAGAATCGAAACATGTTGTCGGACTGCACAATATGGAAACAACTTTAAAAATGATACTAATATTTTAGCAACAGATAACTTTTTTCAGGAAAATTATTGAGTCATGGAAGTTTTAATTACCTTCATTTACCTGTTTCTGTCACCATAAGTAATGAACTTCAAAAGCTTTTGGAAATATACTCATCGTTTGTGCTTGCGATAACACATCACCCAATTGCAACAGTACTCACAAAAGTATATGCTAACAGATGCATCCTCTTCAAACTTTCCTCGATATTTTATCACTTTGTTTAGATTCCCACCGTCATCAGACGCCCTATGCAGATTTGGTGAGCCTTTCCGTAGTGGTGACAATCCAATCATAGCCTTCTATGCGGGCATTGGATCAGGAAAACTGATGGATGATGTTATACCGTTTTATGAGGTTCGTACTGATGTTTTCAAGGTCTCTCAAAGGAAATTTAGAAGAGAAGCATGTGTTCACTCATTTCCTTGTTGAACACACGAGGACCAAACTATGAATATGGAAACTGACTTGAAGAGAATATCAGAGCACTTATGAATGTTGAACTGCCCTTAGCTCTTAAAAGTTAGTCCGACTAGTATTACTCACGAGTGACAATTCTATTATTGATCAATCGTTCAACGTTATAACACTTGTCTCGCGTGAAAATGCTACGTATTTTCGATACTTGCAACTGGTAAAAGGACCTTGAAAGTTTTCGTTACATTGTCAAAATGATGTTCTCACGGTGTACCCTTCCCCGTTATTCGTTACTTTGCAGGTCAGCCGTCCGTGTATGCCCTGCAATAGTCCATGCGTCAGTGGTACTTGTGATAAACAATGCTCAACCACTGAAGCAAAGCGGCACCTCGTCAGAGTAGACAACATCACGTTGAGTACCAACAGAACTGTTGAAGAGGATGGCCAGCTTCAAGTTGTGCCCGCAGTATACTACATAACTATCAAGGCTGTCACAGGTATGATATTTCTGTGTACACAATAATTTTTACAATTGTGTATATTGTAACTTATTACTGCATATCACTGTTTCGTTTGGAAATCAAGGCAATAGAACAAACCAAACCTGAAAGATTCAGTCGCGTGCGGGCGCTCCGGCGCACTGCGACCTACGACCCTTTACCACGTGGTAAAGGGTCGTAGGTCGCAGTGCGCCGGAGCGCCCGCACGCGACTGAATCTTTCAGTCTAGAACAAACCAAACCTACAAAGCATTTTCTCTTCCATTTGTATCTTTCAAGATGCGCTTTCTTCGTTAAACGTTCATTTAAAATCCGACAAATAGAGTAAAATAACTCGACTATCTCGACACGACAGGTTCTGGCCGATACGTGGTAGCGTCCTCTGATGGTGTGTACGTTGATGATACGCCACCGATCTTTGACTACCTCTATCACGTAGATAAATCTTGGTCAGAAGATGAACCCGTGACCTTCCAAGGCAGTAACTCGACCATTGCAGTACGATGGAGTGCATACGACATTGGAAGTCAGGTAAATGAGCATGATATCTGGATAATGTAAAAAACATGTAATGTCGCTCAATGAAGTTGCCTATTAATTAATGCATTGCCAACTCAAGAATTACTTACATGGGTTGAATATAGTGTTATCTCTTATGTCTATCTATGCATCAAATGCGCAAGCTTATTCTTAAAGATTTTTCCTCTGTTACATGTAATATTTGTCTTGTTTTGTAGGTATATGAATTCAAATGGGCTATCGGCACGACCCCTAATGGCACAGACATACAGGATTTTGTTTCAGTCGGACTTGACAACTTTGTTTACAACGAAAAGCTTGAGGGAGTGCTTGAAGATAGGAAGACTTACTTTGTAACTGTTCATGCCATCAACAACGCTGGCTTGAGTACGGTTACAATAACCTCTGGTAAGATTTTCGTTTTGTTTGTTTTCAGTGTTTTCACAGCATTTCATCCGGTGTAATAATATTATGAGTTATGCAGTATGTATGGATTAACACACACACAAAACTACGCAGCATTTCCACGCGAGAAAAGTATTATAATGGAATGGAATGTTGTGGAGAAATCAGTAGCACTTGACTTTGTATGACGTGGCATTTCCTTCGTCAACTTGTCTGAACCATGAAAATTCATTTCGACCAACACATTGACGTGATACCAACACAGAGATGCAACCACAACATAATGTCAATTTAAGATTAAAGTAACCAAATTGATACATATTTTTATCAAATAAAATCATGTCACCTACCACAGCAATGGGAGGGCGTAAACCCATAATAATGGAAGAAATTTTACTCAATGAGTGACGTCTCTACTATCTGCCCTCCTCTTTTCACCAGGTGTTACCCCGATTCTTACACCTCCTGATGTTTCGCATAGCAACATCACTGTACGTTGTGGTAACAGTGACATGCCAGCTTCCGGTCTTTGCGGTGATCAGTCCACGACAGGTCTGACCTGGGATGAAGTTGACGATGACTCAGTCGAAGCCTACTGTAAATATATTATTAAAACGCAATTTCATCGTGTGTATTCAATTTACCGATGGATAATACTCAATAAAACGCCACGGTGACGTTTCATACAGGGTATTTGATAACAGTTTCAGGCAATTTGTTAGGCTAAAAACTTTGCTTTATCTTACCGTTGAACTTTTCAATTTTCAAAGGACAAGGAACGTCTGTCAAAACCAACAAGTGTGTTTTACTTTGTGATATTCATGGGAGCTATTTTGAAACACATATCTCTGGCACTCTGAATTCCCTAAATCTCAATGAAATATGTACATGTACTACCGTAACAACCGAAGGAGACTAAAATGTCACCAATGTTCAGTCTCATACACCTCAGAGTCCTTACAGGCCATACAGTAAAAAAGATGATTGTTGTAGAATACATGGAACCACAAATTGTGCAAGTCACCGTTCTAACAATATAGATAGAGTAGTTGCGATCGAGGATTGATAATGCTATTATTGCAGAGGTCCCTGTTTAATTCATAAATTGCATAATTAAATAGTGAAATGGCAGATAATACTAAAATATTTGATATCACTCGTACAGTTACTCAAACATTAGAGTCTGTCTTGATAGAACAGTTGCCTGGAGTGTAGTATGTTCCGAAAGTAATGATATTATGCGAATGAAGAAAGCGCGCATGTAAGCTTATATAAATCTGCCACTTGTTATCCTATTTATGTGGTGCACAGCGCTGAATAATAAACAGTATCTTCCTTATAATGTGTTTTTTGTAGATTTTTCGATCGGCAGTACCGAAGATACCGACGACGTGTTTCCGATGTTTCAAGTAGGCTACAACGAATCAGGCACCGTGGAAATCATGAATGGGGCAATTCACATCAGCGGTGAAAAGGTTGCAAATATTTCAGATGTCAGAACTTTGTCTGAAGATGCAGAAGGAGATGATGTTGTGTATAAGAGTCGTTTTCATATGGAACCGGGAAGGTAGGTTTTATTTTAATATATACATAAAAAAATTCAGGTCTATCTTATGCGCTTGGACTTGTTCTATCTCAATGGGGAGTTTGAATTGCAACAGCCAAAGTCAATATTCCTTGTCTTTTCAGAACTTTGGTGTCAAAGATTACAGTTTGTAACAAAGGTCACTTGTGTAAGAAGATGGCCGTGTCAAAGACGACGATCACAAGTAAGAAACAAGTCACTGTGGCATTTATGAAGTAGTTTTAGGAGTAATGCATTAACTTGTTTTGCTCTGTTTTGATGACGTTGTGAACATAATAATATTGTTGTCTCTCAATTATTTTATGTGGCAAACAAAACGAGCGTATCCGTCCTGCAACAAAATGATATCACCCAACGAAGGATATCTTAAACCTTACAGTATGGTGACAATATTGGCTTCAGTAGCAATAAGATTGAGAGTTGAATGATTTGCTGACATTATTAACATTACCAAGTACAAGTATCCACGATGAACAGTTATTCAAGTTGACTAACTATACGATCATGATCAACATCCCACGTTTCATATTTCCTACGGTTCTAAAGGCAATGAAAGCACTGTACTTGCGATTTTACTACCCTAACGTAATGTATACAACACTGGGTATAGTAGGACAAATTGGGTCAACGTATTCGTTATGAATCTAGTACTACATTCAGCATAGTTGTATCGCTAACAAAGCATGAGCTACTTCTTCCATGGCGTACACCATTGAAAGCGATGTTAGCCATTGTCAATACTTTATCACCAGGATCTGACGACATCATCGGAAAACCAGGCAACGATTCACGAATTGAGATGACATTAGTCAGTCATGAAGCAGGGCCTCAAGGTGACGTGTCTATCGACGTTTTATCTCCGACCCAGAAAGGTACAGCTTATCTCTTCGTTTGTCTTCATTTGTCCTTGTTTTCACTTTGTATAGTGAGTGATGTCAATGATGCAGGTAAATTATGTAAGATCATGGAAAACTGACAAAAAGTGAGTCCATGACAATTTGATGAGTTGAGTGGTATTTGAAGATTCTGTGTCCGTAGCCGTATCTTTACACAGGCTTTCACCATGTCCTTGAATGTACTATTCATCTATTCGACAGGTGAGGCCAAAGTAACTTTAACCGCAGGGATATTGACCGAAAAAGATGTTAATGCCGAATATGCTTCGGATGCATCAGCTGACTTTAAGCCGTTTGTAGTTAACCTTGAAAAGACAAAGGATGAAACGGACAGGTTCTTGAGAAAGAGGTAAGATTTAAAAAAAGCATTGCTTGTGTAAGCTATTTTTTAATTTTTGCAAGCTCCTGCATGTTCAACAGCGTCTTTAGCATAGTGCTTATTAACGTAACTGTTTAAAGAGTGCGTCGTTTACAAACACCCATTATTTCATACTTCCAGAATTAAGAACATTATCGGCCCTACGTTCTACATAGCTACTGTTGGAAGTGTACCTTTGAAGGAACCTATGGACATAACGGTAGGATTCAATGTATCCTTATTCCACGGCGATGGTATCGACGGGGAACCATGTCTGCTATTCTGGCAAAGTGGTGAGATTCTTCATAAGGCAAATGTAATAGTTCCGAGGCGGCCGCAGGCTGCTCACTGATACGCACACGTCACTGCTGTACGATTTTTCCATGGTCGCAAAGTGGCAGTCTTTGCAATCCTATAATGCGTATATGTACTAGTGCGTCAATGAACGTCATAGCCCAGCTTAATTTATTTTACTTTTATCAAGAGTTTCAATGAATAAATAATAAAAATACTAGATAAGATAAATAAATTTAAAGGCATCAATATTGGATCCAACACTATAGCGTCGTTCGAGAGCAGCCGTCATGTTCAAGGGTCACTGCTCTGGCGCGAAATACGCCGGGTAACGGTCGGGCTCAGTCAACTAGCTGCAGTCCAGTGGTGAAAAAAGAGTATCTTGTTTTTTATATAAAGTGAATAATTACACCTAACGTATTATCCAGGTACTATGATTGGCTGAGCCTCACTCACGTGATATAAAACAATTAAATAATAACACATGAGAGCGAGGGCAATATCACGATTCATTGCCTGCCCAAGGGATGGTGGTCATGATCGAAATACTGATGATGCCCGAGCCGTAGGCGAGGGCATCATCAGTATTTGGATCATGACCACCAGCCCGAGGGCAGGCAAAAAATCGTGATATTGCCCTCGCTCTCATGTGTTATTATTTTTATTACACCGAACAAGCAAACATGCAAAGAAACAAAAACACAAAGACTTCTTCGAGTACAGTTCGCCTTCTGAGTCCGGACCTCAGCGTAAAATGTTGTCAGTGCCGAGTCTAGGGTTGCCGCTAAAGTTTGCCGATCTCCTCGGTGGCGCATCCAAATTTGTTGCTTGCATAGTCGCTGAACACAGAAATTGCATTCCTTGTTGCCATTTTCGTTCGTTTGCTGTTTACTTGCATCAAAATATCGTCTAACTGTGCCGATGACAGCTCTGCATGACATTTCGCAGCCATAAGTTGCCAACTGCAAAGTACAACAAGCGAACGACAATTTGTTTTGCGCAGAAAGGATGCGCACTATGACGTCATCCATGTAATATCAAATGCAGAGGGCATCATCAAGTTCGCAGAGGGCATCATCACATTCGCAGAGGGCATCATCACGTTCTTTTACATGTCACGTGAGTCGTGTTTAACCAATGGCAGTGCACGCTGAATGAGTGAGGTGTAATAACAATTGGTAGAGCATGGCTTAGCTGATATAGCCCTGTCGCGTGCACTGATATAGCCTGCTACCACGTTCTGGAATACTGCGCGTCCTTTCTGCGCGTACCGTATCATCGCGTCCTTTGTTCGGTATTTTTTGTAAAGCAATGGCTTTTGAAAAGGTACAAAAAATTAGCTCGACCTGAAGTACACGACGACGTTTAGTACATTGAACGAGAATTTTAAGTTGACTTTCAACTTCATGTAGCCTTGCGATCGAGCAACAAATAGAACGCTTCACTGTGGCGAGACTGCATTCTAAGCAAAACTTCGAAAACAAAAGTGTTTATTCGGTGTAATAAAATTAATACACACGCTAGCAAGGGCAAGATCACGATTTGTTGCCTGCCCTCGGGCTGGTGCTCATGACGGTAATATTGATGATACCCTCGCCTTCGGGTCGGGCATCATCAATTACCGTCATGAGCAAAATCGCTTGGGTGGGCAACAAATCGTAGTCTTCCCCTTGCTTGCGTATGTTGTTATTTAACTATGACCATTATTTGAACTTACATTTCAACTTACCCTGCGTGCGCTTATGAGCTAAGCCCTTATCGTGACGTTGCCTTATTGCATCCACAAGAGTAAGACAAGGTTTGGTAAGGACGCATAAACATTTTTGAAGATCACTCCTTTTCAAAAATTAACCACATTTTAAAATTATTTCATTTCATGTGTCTTTATCATTATTTCGGTCATGGTATAAGATAATTATTGTCTAGACAATTAAACAATCAATAGTCAATGATATTACGATATTGGAATTCTTGATAGCGATATGAACTTCGAATCGGCGATAATGCTTAATAACAAACCAAAACGGACTTGTTCTCTCTATTTGTTTTTGTTTTGTTGTTCTCAGATACTCAACAATGGAAAGATGCAAGTCATACGTGCAAAGACACTTTTGGAGAATACAAGTATGATTGGAACGACGGTGTATTGAGCATCCAGGTATGTATCCATGTCAAAGTTCAAAATCTATACAACTCAACGGCAATTCGAATATTTCCACTGTTAAAGCCCCAATAGCTGCGAATTTTATGCATTATTTTCATGATTTTATTTTCAAACCAAAGTTGGTTCGTGTAAATGTGCTAAATGAAGAACGTGTATAGAAGTATTACTGCTTGCTGATTTGGACCGTAGCTACAGTGTCATGTTTTAACAGGCTGAATAATAAACGGTGCCACACTGACAATTAAAGGTGCCGGACTGACACTGCATGAAAATCCAATAATATTTACTGTATTTGAATGGATTATTGCCTGTAGCTGAAGCGTGAATACACAGATGAATACAGTTGATAATTCATTGCTTGTACTCAGTCAACTCAAAAAGTTTGAATTTATCTGCATCTCATTGCGTTTTCACTCGGCGTGATAAAATAGCGCCTCCGCGGAAAAATACAAAAACAGTCTTTCCAGGCTGCACATACACATCGTGATCATACTAGAAACAAGCATGATGCCATTTACTTGAACGCACAACACACGATGGCATTGTTGTACTCAATATTTTCTCTGTCATTTTAGTTTTTGAAAATTTCGAGAAATTTAAAATGATGTTAAAACGTTTGAATTTACATGCCGCGTTTGACCCTTATGACAGTGTTATACACTTTTTCCGCTTAATGGGTGTTATTCAAAGAAAACTCTTGGAAAACTGAGGATATTTTGAGATCAATTTATTACACATTCGCAGCTTTTGGGGCTTTAAATAGAGTCATCGGCAATTCTTGAAATGTCATACTTGAAATGTTAACATCAATTATCATCGTAAATAGAGCTAGAAAAACTCTATGTCCCTTTTTTAATGTTTGTTGGATTTCTTGGGTGGTTGGTTGGTTGGTTGGTTGGTTTAGTTGAATTACATCAGCATAATATTTCACCTTTGGCATCAAGTTAAATGTGATATCCATATCAAAAGGGTAATTTGAATCTGAAACTTATTGTGTTAGTTATACCACTATTTCTTACAGGTGTGCTCAACTAAAGGGGACACTTCTACACATCGAAATCGAAGAAGTTTAGACGATGGAATGTTTTCTGGTCCTAATCAGTTTACACTAGCCAAAGTAGGACAGTTTGTAAACTCACCACCCAGGATAACGTCGGCAAGCAAACTATGGATGTTGGAGGACGGTGGAACCTTGAGATATCGCCTGACCTACACAGACGATGACGGAGATAATGTTACATTTTCTGTGGAGCCCAGTTCTCCAGACACGGGTGAAGAAGTACAAGTTTCAACGGAAGGTGATTTCAGGTACACACCATGTCTTGATTGTTACGGAATCCATGACATCATAGTGTCTGCGGTTGAAGACAGATACGACGACTTCGAGGCGCTGTCAACAACCAAGGTTTTAAGTGTCGATGTTCGAGGACAGAACGATAACCCGGAACTTCTAATTTCAGTCGATCACAAAAGTGTACTTCATGGCGGTGACTATAAAGTGATATTCGCCATCGAGCAACGACTCACAGACGATCACAGCTACCGAGGACTTGAGTCAGTTGTCGGGGCCTTCGACCCAGATACTACTGATGAATTAACATTACTCTTTGATCTGCCAAGTCATGGACAACTTGAACATAAAACCCAACATAGGAAAATCAAATTCATTGATGAAGACTGTTCGGATCTCGCAAATATCACTGAAGATCACCTGACGATAAAGACACCTGAAACACCTGTTGTTGTACATCCCTGTGGACTTGTCACCCCACATCATCGTGACAGACTAGCCTGGGTTTTCAGCGCCGTACGTTACATGCCGCCGGTTGAATACATTGGGGAGGACTCTTTCAAAATCAATGCTATCGATCAGGAGGGTGCCCATTCCGAAGTAGCTATGGTCAGTGTGTACGTCCTCGCCAATCCTTGCTTGAACGGGGCATCATGTAGAGGGCCTCAGTCCGATCCCGACTGCTTGAGTAAAGAACGCTCCAATGGTTTTGATGGTTACTCTTGCATATGTCCACCTGGATTCATTGGAGAGTTTTGTGAAACCAAAACTAACAAATGTCAGCCAAACTCGTGTCCATACAATTTCACATGTGTCGATATGGTAAGGCGATTTCTGTGTGACTTCAATATGAACTTTTTTATCAGAGTGATGTTTTGATCGCTATGATTTCTTGTTTTGGTTAGACAGAATAATAAAATTTCGTTTAAAGAACGAAAGTGGAAGCATTTGGTGTAAATTATATCCCCATAAATTTTAATTTGGCCCCGTTGTTTTCATTGATAGTTCGATGCCCATTCTTGCCATTGTGAAAACAAAGACTGGCCCTGCGGTGAAGACACGTCTGCCTCGTATACTGCAATAATCGTGTCAATTTGTGGAGCGGCAGTGTTGGTGATAGCGGGAATGGTAATAGCTTGGCGACGACTGAGCCAGAAGAAAAAGATGAACATTGTGGCGTAAGTGACGGTTAAAATATATGCTTCTACACGCCGAGATATGGACATACAATAAACTCTAAACACGAGCACACACTCCGTGGGTGGATTGGTATGGGTTATTGTTATGCATTCAGATAGATAGATAGATAGATAGATAGATAGATAGATAGATAGATAGATAGATAGATAGATAGATAGATAGATAGATAGATAGATAGATAGATAGATAGATAGATAGATAGATGGATAGATAGATGGAAAGATAGATGGAAAGATAGATAGATAGATAGATAGATAGATAGATAGATAGATAGATAGATGGATAGATAGATAGATGGATAGATAGATAGATAGATAGATGGATAGATAGATGGATAGATAGATAGATAGATAGATAGATAGATAGATAGATAGATAGATAGATAGATAGATAGATAGATAGATAGATAGATAGATAGATAGATAGATAGATAGGTAGATAGGTAGATAGGTAGATAGGTAGGTATTTAGGTACGTAGATAGGTAGTGAAGGAGGGAGTGGGGAGGGAGGTAGACAGTCAGACAGATAGATAATTAGACAGATAGATATATAATTAGATAGATAAGCAAGCCACGTTTAGTTCTTCAGTAATCTATCAATACTTTTACTCGCAAGAGAAAGCCCTTTGTTTCTTCATTACAGCCCTTCACCATGTGACATTACATACGAACAGAAGCAACCTCAATCCGACGAAAGAAGCGGCACCACAGGAGACGTTGACCCATTACACCATGTTGAGTCAAGTGATGTCAATGATAATGTAACTGGCAGTGAGGTTGGAAAAGCTGAATCTGAGGCCAAGGATGAACACGATGAAAATGAGGATGAATTTGAGTGCATAGAACTAGTGGACATGCCAGTCACAGCGCCAAAGGAAGACAAAGGCCAAGTACATGATTTTTGTATTTGATTTTTATTTGAAAAATGCATGCTATGCTTTTAGATCTGTATGCAATTTTCTTTCTTAAGAGGATGGGCCAAAACTCAAGATAAATGTAAATCTAGTTTGTTCACTTAAAGATACGTTGCATTATGTTGAGGAACGTTGTCGCATTAATATTAATTGTGTTATTTCACTTGAACTTGAAGGGCCATCGCTTTGATGATAGCATTGGTATGTCCATCCCTATCGTGGAACAGCGATTCGGATTCGTGAGCAAGCTTGGCGCCCCGGTGAGTATTTAACGAATCATTCAATCATTACTTAAATTACTACATAGATTCACACCAGGGAGTGCATGCTGACAACATTTTATTCATGGCGGCTTTGTGGATGTGGTTTGGAAATAAAAGAAACAGAAGTCTGTTTCCTTATCAGCAAGTTTTGCGTATTACAGCTACACAAACGATTACTGTTGTTCGTACCGTGATACACCTCAAGCCACCACAATGTTGTCGAAAAATATCAGAAAAAAAATCCAGTAAAAAAAGTAACGGCCCATATGAAGGCAGTTCAATTTCTATTTTATTTCAATTAGAAAATGGCATGGATGCATGACAATGATGGTGCAGGGACAGCAGCTGATAACGAGAAAACCGGTCCAGGATCCAGTAGAGAAACCGAAGCTTGAAGACAACATCACAACCGAATTAACACTCCATCTATTTACGAAATCCGATATAATACATGTATAGATACATAAACTAGGAAGAACGGCAAATTCGTATAGGCATACTCATATAACACGCACAGGCGATGAAAACAGCACAACCAATCCCGTTATTTTCTTGGTGAAGACAATATGTTATAATTATAGTTACCTTTGACACACACCATATCTTTGACATTTCTCGTTTCTGATTCTGTTCTCGTCGTTATGTTCACATTTTCTCTCCTGAGTCTTTATTTTTCCATTATCGTATAATCCGGGAGAACTCTTTGATTTGGATTGCTTTCCTAATACTCAGAAAATACCATAATTTCAAGAATTTAAATAGTGGTTTCTTTAAACTTTGTCATGATTTGTTTGTCGTTCTCAACCATTGAACACGTACATACAATATTTTGGGATGCAATGTAGTACCTGATTATACTCAAACACTCAATGAGAAATGTTCTTTGCTTAACAGAGTTGCTTTTGCTTAGCTTTCGTGTAGCTTTTGTGCGTTTACGAATTACATTAAACAAGGCAGCATAAAATGAAACTAGCATTTTGTGTCTTTTTGAGCATATCAGGCAACTAGTGAATTTATTGGATTGAATTATTGCAAAGTGAGTGTGTCCCGCGTGTTCAAGGACGATCGCGAATCGGTGTGAACCTCAATGCATTCCACATTGTGCGGGTATTTTTGCATTAGTTTTCCATGCAAGTACTCTCACCTGTGGTTTTCAGTAATGCGAAATTCTGCCTCATAGTTTCTAGTTTTTCATGCAGGGCTATCATATCTTCCTGTCCTGTCGTACCTTCTCGGCATGGTCTGTTTAACGCAAATTTTAGACCAGGGGTGTAGGAAATAATATGATGACTGCCAGAAAACGATAAACGGGAGATATTCTAGTTTCGATAGCGAGTGCATTGTAGTTATGAGCTCGTAGCCATAACGATCGACTGCGACTGTCGACCTTCCTGGACCTCGGTGAGTATTCAATGATTAAACGATATATTTTGTCAATGTGTAAATTAACTTGACACAACTTTCAAAGGAGAGCAAGTAGCTTACATAACGCAAGTAACCAATGTCAAGCGGGGTGCCACTTATTGTAAGGATAATGACAACTTTATTGCACAATTAAGGGTCGGCCTAGCGATAACTTTGAGAGCAACAATACCCCCGTTTCTACGTTGTAAACTTGGATATTCTGTGAAGAACAAGTCATCGTTGATGACACAGTCCCCACTTGTTAATGGGTACTTTGATTACAGGCCCTCAGAGAGGATAGAGTCCTCTTCATTAGGTCTGTGATAAAAATACTTTTGAATAAATTCGCTTGATACATGTCTGAGCTGTAGTTCAGGACATGAAAAAATCGTAATAAAATGGCCACATGGTGGCCTTATTGGATCGTATCACAAAACAAATCAATGTGCATATGTATGACATAGGTCAATGTCCTTGTACCAACTTTGAATAAAATCTGTTGAAACATGCCTGAGTAATGGCTCTGTACATGAAAAAATCGTAATAGAATGGCCGCCTAGCGGCCATATTGGATCGTGTCACAAAACAAATTGACGTGCATATGTATGACTTAGGTCAATGTCCTTGTACCAAGTTTGAATAAAATCGGTTGAGATATGCCTGAGTTATGGTTCTGTACATGAAAAAATCGAAACAAAATGGCTGTAAGGCAGCCATATTGGATTGTATCACAAAACAAATTGGTGTGCATATCTATGTCATTGGTCAATGTCCTATACCAACTTTGAATAAAATCGGTTGAAACATGCCTGAGTAATGGCTCTATACATGAAAAAATCGTAATAAAATGGCCATACGGCAGCCATATTGGATCATATCACAAAACAAATCAATATGCATCTGTATGACATATGAAGTAATCCTTGTACCAAGTTTGAATGAAATCGCTCCTTGCATCTCTGAGATATCTGCATGAAAGGACGGATGCATGCATGCACGAACGCACGCACGGACCCACACAAGGACATTACCAAACCTATAAGTCCCGCCGGATGGTGTCCGTGGGATGTTAAACCATCTGCATAAGTTTCATCAAATTTGGTACAGTCGTACCAGAAACAGCGCTCTAATCTCGAATTATGCAAATTAGACCTAACTATGCATGCCACACCAATATAAATAGACCTGCTTATGTATGCCATAGTGTAGTATCCTTGTACCAAGTTTAAAAAGAATTGGCACAGGAATATCTCAGATATCTGCATTCATAAGCCCCTATGCATAGACACAGCATTAATATTAATTTCATCCTGGAACCCCTGTGGATCATACCTGGGGACCCTGTGGATGGATATCAAATACAGGAAAGAAAACAGCCGTCACACAGCCATTTATGATCGAATCATTACAAAAATCGGCATGCATATATATGTGATAAGGATTAATATAGGTACCAACTTTCAATGCAATCGCGCCCAGCATCGCTGAGAAATTTATGTGAACGAACGCACAGTCGTAAAATATAGGAAACAAAATGGCCGCCACGCAGCCATTTTAGACCAGATCAAAACAAAAATCAATTTGCATATGTATAACATATAGAGTAATCTATGTACCAAGTTTGAATGGAATCGCTCCTGGCATCACTGAGAAATGTGTGTGAACATACGCACCGACATCAAATACAGGAAACAAAATGGCTGCCAGACGGCCATTTTGAATCGGATCGTAAAACAAATGGACGTGCATATGTATGGCATAGGTGATAATCCTTGTACCAAGTTTGAATGAAATCGCTCCAGGCGTCTCTGAGATATCTGCGTGAACGGACGCACACACGCACGCACGCACGGACATGACCAAACCTATAAGTCCCCCCGGACGGTGTCCGTGGGGACTAATAAATACAAATCTGTGCGGTGTTTAAGGTAGGATAGGTTTCGGGGACAGATGTTTCGACTCTCAAACTTTTACAATTCGTTTGTTCTGATCTACCACTTGTGGTGGTTCATTTTAAAGCGCTTGGCGTAAGAAAATTTTTTACCGTCTTAGATTTCGGAAACTGTTAACAAAGGAATGGCAGCCATTTTGAATTTCTAAGTATTCGTAAATCTTGGGTAATTTGTTTTTCTAGTAGCAAAATTTGCACAGTGACCCCCGCTTTTATTATTGATTTTGAAAGAGAATGGTGGAAATATTCCTTTGGAAAGTTTGAGCAAACGTTCATGTCTTTCACTTTCGAGGCGCATACTACCTTAATAGTAAATCGCAGTACTTTGCGGCGGTTGAACGGGTTCATTGACACACATATACAGGGTAATATTGACTTGATACATTAGTAACGTAAAAATCTTGACTTTAATATCGATACAGTTTTGCTTTGATAACCTTTCTATTCTTTACCTGCCCACGCAAGTTCCAAAGTTTTGTGCTTAATATGACCCGAGGTCACCCGCCAGTGTCCAGTTTACAGCGCTGGCCAACGTAGATTTGCACAATTTGTCCAAACACTAATTATTGAGCGGCCGAGTTACTTTAGAGTAATTTTCATCGGGGCTCATTCAGAAAAAAATCTGAATAACTACAGATCACATACGTACAACAAGAAGAGGAAAACTACAGGAGAATACCCCTTTTGATATAATCTTTCAAGTTAAATTTGAAAGGTTTTAGGTTTGAAATTTATTTTATATCTGTAAGTAAGGTATTCCACACTTTGGATCCTCGGAAGTGAAACCAGCTTTTGAAATGCATTGTGGCATATAGCAGTCCTGGCGATACGTAGACTGTGTACGGTCATGAAGATGATTGCGGCTCGTGCTATAAATGTCCATATAAAGTATTGCAACGAAATGTGACAGTCAAATGGATCATTTAGTCTCTTTTGAGTAAAACCGCTGACTTAGCTCTATCAGAATCCTGATTCTCCATTAATGAACCATGACGAAATAAATAGAGGGGTAAATTACTAAATTCCCATGTAAATGTACATTTCAATGCACACCAACCTATGCTCAATCGAACTGAAATTCAAACGTGTTTAATACAGTTCGACCTTTGCTTTATCTTACATGATGTGATGATTACATGATGTGATAGCATAGTTTTTTTGTTTTTGTTTTTGTTGCAATAGTCACATAATGTGATGGATTTACTGTTTCAACTTGTGTAAATACGTTTGTTGCAAAATGAGATGTACTGTTTTCATTAAGGTAAAGTATCTAAATTATGGTTAACCCCACATAGATAATGTTGAAGCAAATGCCAAACTTTTTAATATCAACATACATGTACATGAAGTATGGCAGAAGCGGTTATTTCAAAAGCGTAGAGAGCGTTTGCTAGCAGTATACAGCTTTGGATAAGAAGTATGTTATTCCCTCTCGTTACTTTCCGAGAAATATCCAGAAGTAGTAAGCGAACAAAGAATGTGAAAATGAACGTCGCCTGTGTCGCAAAACTATAGGTTGGATGTCCACATCTTTAAGTGAATAGGGAGACAATTATGCCCTTCGGGCATATTTGTTAAGTTAGAGGGGAACTTCATGAGTACGAAAAGTCAGTGTTGTAGATTTCAAACAGCCCAGCCTCGTTCGCAGCAACGATAGTGAGGTAGTATCTTAACGACGGATCCACACCAGTCAATTGATAAGTCGGAATGCGAGTTTCAAACCACTTCAGAATGTTACTTCCTCCAGGTATCGAACTGATTGACAGCTCATAGGTGAGAGACGAGTTGCTAATGAACATTTCGGTCCAGTCTACACGTACAGCGCCCTCGCCCGACCAGGAATAGTGTACGTCGTGACCTGACGAACGAGGAAAGCAAAAAGCAGAAGCCATTACTTTAGCGAAGATTTATCTGTAGGATGCATATAATGTAGTTGTCAAAATTTTAATGAGGTTTAACACCGAACTAACAAAACGAAACTATTTATGAATCCCAGCCCATACATTATCGTTCTGTCAAAGGGTTTGTGCAGTCTTACTGATCACATTAGTAAAGTCACTGTAAGTTACTGTACAAGTATGATCTATACATAATTTCTATGCGAAGTCGTCCCTTCTTTAGCGTTTCCGTTCCCTCAATGGATCCATTGTACTCGTTATTACCTGTAAGATACGGTGGACACGTTTCTATGGTAACATCTGATATGACCGGTTCACTCTTAAATCCACCGTAGTTAACAGCCCTTAATTGTATTTGATAGGATTTGTAGGATTTTAAAGCCAGACCCGTCAACACTGCAGTGTTTTCACCTGTGTCCCCGACGATCCTGGAACCCAGTGACGTGCTTCCTTTATCCGTCACTAAATTACTCTGGAGAGGAAGAAATACACCGAGTGAAAAATACGTTCACTTTTGTTGACTCACGATGACCTCCTAAGGGGACAATTTCATACAAAGCATTTTGTAAATAGAAAGTTTCCAGGACTCTCATTCCGTACTACATCATTTGTAATGTAGCAAATAAGAACTTATGTTTATTAGTTCTTACCTCGAAATGGGATATACCGGACAAGTCAGAAAATCCATCCCATGCAATTCTTATACTATTCACGTCCGTTTGATGGCTTTCCCGTGCATCGTAATGGTTGGGGAGGAAATGACGACACGAAGCGTTGCATCATGGAGTGAGGTGTCTCCTTGACGATAGTGACTCCGCTGGATACGATCTCACTGAACAGCCCTATGAAGTTTTTACATCGCACAGTACAGTACACAGTCTCCGCATGATGTATAAGGTTTTCAAGGTCTACTGTAGCAGAATGCAAAGTTTCTGTTCTTATGAAGGGAGACAGGTTGGAAGATGATGGCGCTCTTCCTGTAAAACAGGTACAGGTATCCATCAAAATATGATCTGAAAGGGGACACATATGCACACACTCACAAAACTCACAGAAATACAGCTGACTGACTGACTGACTGACTATAAGTCAGTCAGACAAATATACGGATAGATACACTTTTAGATGGAAAGACACATACATACGCACCAGCCCATGCTTCCATCGATCATTCCCATCTGAACATCGCTTTGTAGAATGGTATTTTCCAGATAGACAAGAGCCCTTTTATTCACACTATGGATATTTCCATGGTATGGGTGTTGACTCAGGCCATTTCTGGCCGAACTTGTATAAACACAGACTAGTAATACAAATTTTATATCATCTATCTGATTCATACTATCGTTCGTGCTCAAAAGTTCCGGAATTTTAGAATTTGTGGATGGGATCATTGTATGCGCACATGTATCCCGTATTGCCCGAGTTGAAATGTGAACTTTAAATGTCTGTACGTCAAAATTTCTTGATGGCATTCATACATGTAGAAGATACAATGTTTTGTCTGTCAGGTCTTTGACAAGCTTGACGATTTTCAGGGTTTTCACAAGGTTTTTTTGTTTCAATATGTCTGAATTACTTGTGCAAATCATCAACGATACGACTTTTTTCCTGAAGATCATTGCCTGTACAACAAGATGTAATCAGAAGGTGGCAGTGCATCCTGTACTGTTTGAAAAATTCAGTGCAACACAAAATAGGTCATATGTAACACCCTACTCCAAATAACTTGAGGTTGGTGGTATCCGATCGTTACTGTCAAGGGACGCAAAATACGAAACTGTTTTTAATTAAATCACCAAAGCAGTCGCCTTGGTAAGTAACCGATGAACTGTTTATGCTTGGTGATCTCCTTTCTTTGTTGACTAAATGAGGGTCCACAAACTAGTCCTACTGATTCCATTTTTTCATCGTCATTACCACCTTTCTCCGTCATCGAGTTTGCTTTAATAATCAGCTAAGAATAAGCCGCGTTGAGTTTGTCTGTCCTTATCTAGTACTCACCTACAGCCCATTCACAATACTCAATTCCACTCTCAGGGTCACTAACTCGCCAATGCACCGAGATCACAGACGATGTCTGATGAGTGAGATCTTCATCCTCGTTTGGACCATCCTATTTAGTGGTACACACTTATTAAGTGTTTAAACGTACATGTAAGAGCTATGCCCGACTCGGACATATTAACTCACTTCCATACTACACTTTCATACTCAGTACATCCTGAAGTACACACATCATATGACAAATACACACAGTTTTAACTTCAGTCAATTGGATCTCTATTCTTTAATTTCGTAAAGGTCGCCAAACTTATATCCTATTTTTCTTGATGCTCCATATTTATATCTTTTTATATGTCATGTTGTCTACATGTAGTTTTAATTGCAAAGTATCTTATTATTCTCTATTTGTTGTTATCGATAGCGGTAATGATCTTGCGCTGATTGTATCATGAAGTTGAACCTACTCACCCCGATACAGCAAATGTCTGGAGGTGTGATGTCAACCATGATTGGTTCAGAGTAGAACACTGCAGTCAGATCAGCGGCATTCTTTGCCACCACGGTGACGTAAATTGGCACACCATGGGTCAATGAAAGGTCATTCACTGATACTTGAGACGAGCGACCAACAGATCGAATTCTTGCAGTTGTGTCCCTCCTAAACAAACAAGTGGAAAACAAGAATTGATGCATGAAACAAATATTAACTATATTTATATCGGATGAAGATAATTCGTTTGCTAGAAAATGTTTTGTAAATTTGAAAGAAGATAGTACTTCGGAACACTTTTTAAAAGAGTCATTAAAATGTCATTATTATAAGATACACCCATATAAATTTTGTTAAACTACCGTGGTGGCATTTGTTCAACATGGGGATATCTCGTTTGCAATGGTATAATAGTTAAATTGTTGAGCTTTAATAATGCTCAAGATCAGTAGAACACTGCTCATTTTGCTATATTACCTTTAAGAGTACCTATAGCGACCATATAGTCTACTACAGGGCTCTCTGGATCTGTGATATCCCAGCTTGCATGCATGGAAAAATTCCTTGCCATCTGTTCGCAGATGCACGTGGACGGGATCAGGTGATTCGCTACTCTCTTGTTCAGAGTTGAGTGCAAGAGATAAAGATGAACGTCATCTAGGGAAATACCTGAGGGAAAAATAAAAAAAAATCATGTTTCATGATTGGTCGAGATGCAGTACACTGGTTTTCCAAACGCAAACAAACAGAAGCTCAAATGGTTTTAGGCAATTAGTACCTAATATTTTGTACCCGCGTATCTAGTACTGAAAACATAATACATATACAACAAATCAGAAGATTTTACAACCATCTCAGTTTTAAAAAAGCTTTCTGTGTAGGCGGCTCTCTTCAAGAGATAATAAATTCAAAATTATGTTAACTTACCACTTTTTTCTCCGAAAGATCCAATGGTTATATTTGAAATCTCTGACGTAGAAGTGAAGTAATAACATGTTCATACCAGTCTAACTGACTCGGAGTCCTGGCACTTCTTTGAAACAATTTGAACACTCGGTCAACGCCGGGAATGCGGATGTATCCTTCCTGTGACAGAAGTGAAGTGGTCGACCCGGGTAAATGACTTGCGTAGAATGAAATTTTATACTTTCCGCCAACTGTGGTTACGACCGTCTGCGATACGCTGCCATAGATGTTCATAAAGGCATTACCAGAGTTGGCATTCGCATCAGAACCAGTGAAAACATGTCCCGTTCCTTGCACCTGCCACACTGTCGGAAGACAGATGAGTATTTCTGGATCATTGCAATCTGTGTCGTTGCCAATTTGACCATCGCCTGTTTCAAATTCTTCGAAGGAAGGATTACCGATTAGGTTCGTCACATCGAGGACTGTTTCCACTGCCTCCGGGGCTGTCGTGTCCACGGTGATACCATTTGAAAAGGATGGTTCGGACTGGAGGCCGGCAGCATCGACAGCAGTGACCTTTGAATAATAACTTTGACCTGTAAGTCAGAAAAATAACTAGATATTTATTTTACCGTTGAGCAACGAAACGTTTTACAAAACAAAATGTCTTTCCGCACGGCAATGGGAATGTTCGATATGGTTTTTAGGGACATTACATACCAGTTGTCGCGTGGTTTCAATGCAATATTTAACGTTTGCACGTGTTCTCTCACAGCATTTCGGTCGTGTTGATGTTGTTTTCAAAATACTGAAACACACGCAAAAGTGAACCAAAAATAAACTTTGAAAAAACATCAAGGTGAAGGCAGCCATAAAGGTGATTTCTTTTTTATCAATCACAACAAATGTTTAACTACTACACTGCAGTGAACTGTATCATAACATTTCATCACCTGAGTCAAAACTGTACTCAGTCGATGTCACCATTGACAGACGGAGTCCAACATTTTCACACGACAGAATGTCCTCTGCTCCAGGCGTGGTACCAACACACCACATGTAATGATGAATTGACGACTGCAAGTCAGAGAAACCATGCCACGACGCAGCTACAATATTGCTGGAGTTTTGATACCCTGAATCGTGAATTCCGAGACCGTCATGCACCACGCCGACCTCTGGCGGAGCTGTATCAATCTAGAGAGGGAACATATTTTCACACAATCTACAGAATCTTTTTCATACAATTGTACTTACACATAATTGCACCTACACTCATGATGTAGCAAAATATTCCTGGTCTGAAATCACGGATCAGAACTACGTAAACAAGTTAGAAAATACCCTCAATACCTCAATAATAAAGCTATGATATTCTTACCATGAAACCATCAGACGATGCAATCGATGTTAGTCCAGCATTATTTACAACCTTGACGTTGGAGAAGTATTTGAATCCTGGCTGAAGATTTAACCCAGTCAACATCACTTTGTATTCATCTGGTGGCTGCGTATTTGTACTGTAAGATATGACATCTTCACCTGAAATACAGAATGGAGGATAAATCAAACATGAGCATTTGTCATGAAATACATGCATGGGAAGGGAGCGTTGTTTCACAATATCTACATGTATACTACATTCAGACGTTAGCCTAAAAGAAAATTGTATGCTGTGATGATCGTTAAGTGGCACCTACCTCCAACATGTGTTCCAATTGACACCGAGAATTCTCTGATATCAGAATCCCTATCTGAGAAGACGTTTCTCCATGATATTCCGATATATGTTTGTGACGTCGAAAAGTCGATATCAACCAGTTTTTCGAGGTCGAGAACATCCTTTACCTATTCACGTTAAGGAAATCAAGAAAGATACAGGTAGTAAATACAAATATACTGGAGATTAAAACAACAGATAAACGATCAAAACACAATGATTCTTTAGAATCAACCAACTCCTACCTTACGTGACGTTGATATCGCTGGCGGAGTATTGTCCGGTTTGATTCCGTCAGATGTAAATATGGCGTACCGCATGTCGTCATACCACGCTTTGACGTAGAAAACGTACTCTAAGTTCGAATTCAGAGATACTGAAAAAAAAAGAAAATTTCTTTTTTAGATTTTGTGCCAGCTCCTTCGTTCATTATAAGGAGATTCAAGATTCATTGCAACTTGCTTTAGGAGGAAAAATTAAAGCTAACTTACTGTCTCTAACGGTAAATACATCAAAGGTGCTCAGGCCAGCGTCGTGCCATACTCTGTCAAACGCAGGATCTAACAACCCTGTTCCGGGCGCCGTGCCTTTGCTTCCAACACTCCACTCATAACGTTGAATTGGTGTACCTATGAAGGGCAAATACGTTATTAAGTATTTTTATAGCGAATAATGAAGTTATGTATAATGAGCTATCTAACATTTTATCGAAGAAATCGATGTTCTCTGTAATGAACGAGGTAAGTTTTATCCATAAACACTAACATCACACACGCATGTTCGTCTGTTTATCTGTCGCTCTGTTTACCTACATGTATCTGCACGGTGACATTTGATTCATATGATTACTTCACAAAAGACATAATGATGTAAGCAATCATCACGTAAAGAAGCATTTAATACAAATGCTATTAGGGACATTGTTCTATGTTGTCTTTATTTACCACCGGAAGGATCACCTACTTACACAGCCCAGGAAACAAATGGAATTTTGATGATAGAAAATTATTTGATTAGGGAGCATTCGTTATTTACGGGGAGGGGGGGTTGGTGGAATTTGAGCGACAAATGAAACGTAAAAAGCGACCCCCCCTCCAAATCAAATTTCTAAAGTTTGACCCCCCCCCCCTCAATTCATCAATTGTAAAATGTGACCCCCCCCCCCAATGAAAAAAAATTTCATCAGATTTGATTCATTAACCCTTCGCACCCTGTGGCCCCGGGCTAAAAAGTTTCCTCACATACTAGAGAATCAACATTTTTGGTGAAATGCCAAAATCAATTTTTTTGCACACACATGAACTTATAATCGCTCTAGTCTAATCAAGTACACTAATATCAATAATCAAGAGTACATAAATACACAGATTTACCTAGTTTTATATTGGAAAAAAATATCATAGTTTCCATATAGACAAGATAGTGAATCAACATTTCGGTGACATTCCAAAATCAAATTTCTTGCACAAACATCCACTTGTTACCACCCTAGTCTAATCAAGTAAATTAATATCAATAATCAAGCGTACATAAATACACAGATTTAACTAGTTTTGTAATGGAAAAAAATTATTCATAGTTTCCTCTGACAAGATAGTGAATTAACAATTCGGTGAAATTCCAAAATCAAATTTCTTGCTCACACATGCACTGGTAACTACCCTAGTCTTATCAAGTACATTAATATCAATAATCAAGAGTCTATAAATACACAGATTTAGCTAGTTTTGTATTTAAAAGAAATATTCATAGCTTCTCATAGATTATGTATGGAGGACCTGTGTATTTTCTATTTGCCTGGGAGTTCTTGTGTGTTATCACTGTATACCTAGGGAGTCCAAGACGGGAACTTTCCAGAGAGTGTTTTACATTGCAGGCACTGGAAGGTTTGAGTGTCAGCGTGTGCTTTTTACTCTATTTTGAGTCTTACTCAAGTCGGCAGATATGTAAAGAAACCGGTGAGTGGCAGAGATCGAATTTTATGCGGATCGGACTGTTTATTTAAATCCTACGCCATCCTCTACTTTAGTCGATGGAACGAACATTGCTCACACAAGTGAAAGCCGTGCCGTATATTTGCAATATACGCACTGGCACGCTAAGATGATAATATCACCACAAGTTGAAAGCTGATCTTTCTGCAGCAAATTGTGTGTTAACTGTGAACTTTATTCCGTTTATGAGTTCAGTCAGATGTCTGAGATTGTCATGAGAACATTATTTATGATCGTTCCACTGAACTTTTGTCGATGCGCGGAGTTAGCAGAGGAAGAGTTCAGATTAGTTTGGCATGTCCCTACCGGAAGTAAACAAAAGATCTAAGATGGCTGCTCCCGTGTAGCTGAACTGGACGCTGCTTAGCAGTGAATTGCGTGTGTTGTCGCCGACTTTCATGTGCAGACATTACACGGGACTTACAATTGTGCTCATCATCGAATGTCCCTTTAAGTCGCATGTGAACTATTTGTGTTTCCCAGCCGCGTGGTCAAGTCTGAGGTACCTCTGCGGTAACGTTAAGTTTTCCATAGAAATTGTTAAGCATTTAGAAAGGGTTTGAACAGAGTTTTGTTCTGAAAGTGTGTTCGACTCCTGCCGTCGGGAGGTCGATCAGTACGGTTACTGTTACCATGGAGTAATATTTATAGTTTTGAAGTACGGTTTTACTATTTTATATGTAGACCCCGATATTTGACACAATATAGTAATATACAGAAGTTGTTTGTTACATTATATGACTGTGTGTTGGTTCCTCATTTCATGCCCCATGCTGTGTAGCCCTGCGTACAGGTGTGTGCACGTGTGTTCCCAGCATTATATGGCCTCTACCAAAGCCCTGCAATGGTCTTTGAACAGACTTGAGGTCTCTGCGGCCTGGATCTGGACCGCGATGAAGACTAAAGGGTCTTTTTGGCCGAAATTCTGCTCTATTGGGGCAAAATCCTTTCCCTGCCTACCTTTACCTCCTAACTAATCCCAGAAAAGATGCGATTGACTTCTCCTAACGTCCAAAACCGCTCATTTTCTGAAACATAACATACTCGACAAGTTGTTTACCCATGGAGATCCCCATTTTGAATCTCGCTGCAGAGACCCCAGTTATCTCCACAGACCGTTGCAGGGCTGTGGTGGAGGCCGTATACGCCAGGAACACACAGACCTGTACTCAGGGCTACATGCTCTGTTGCTGCTCTGGAGAGGTTAACGCCAGTCTCGGACTTGTTGGCCCTGCTAGAGAAATAAATTTGGCTGAGCTTCGGTCGGTTATTATTCTGCCGTCTCGAAACATCGGTTACACAAGCAACATTTCGGTGAAATTCCAGTCAATTTTGTTTTCCATAACTCAATACAAACCTTTGTAAAATTTGACCCCCCCTTCAATCATTGATTGTAAAATTTGACCCCCCCCCTAAAAAAGCGGTTTTGTAAAAGTCAACCCCCCCCCTGATTTCCACCAACCCCCCTCCCCGTAAATAACGAATGCTCCCTTAATTTATTTACTAAATTCACAGATTTTGATTTAATTTTAATGGGAGACTTTAATGCCAGAACTGGTGACTTACTAGACTATATCACAGAGAATCCAGAAAGTAACTGCTTTCTTTCTATTAATTATGACATTGATGGTTTCTCTGTCGATAGAAACTCTCAAGACTGCACTGTTAATAATTTGGTCGTTCGCTGATTGAATTGTGTCGAAGTTATGATATACAGATGTTGAATGGTCGCTTTGCAGGAGACCAAGCTGGAAATTATACATGTTGTACAGCAAACGGAGCCAGCATTGTTGATTACATAATCATTCAAAGTTCATTGTTCCCTTTTGTTAGCAACTTTGTTGTAGATTCCACTGACTATTCAGATCACTTTCCGATATTCTGTAACTTTTCTTTTCCCGAAAAGACTACAATTGTAGATGCTGATGACACATCTCTTCTTCAGAAGTGGGTCAAATATAGATGGAAGCCAGAATTATCTGCCGATTTTTTGCTCAATTTACACAACGAATCTGCCGTTGTTTTTTTGATTTCAACACAGCCATTCAAGAAGGCAACGTAGATACTGCCTTGGGTATTTTAAACAAAATACTTGACCAAGCTGCCAGTGACATGAGGTACACAGCTGGTATTACTAAGAATTGAGAAATTTGAATAATACTGAGCCATGTAACAAGTCCCGTAATGAAAATTTCAGCTTTGAAAGCATTTCGAAAATCGAGCAATGAAACCACACGACGTAAATATATTGAAGCTAGAAACTATCATAAGAAACTTTGCAAATCAAAACTTCAAACATATCGACGGGATCAACAGTCTTTGCTTTTATCAAACCTCAATGATCCGTCAAAATTTTGGTCGGCGATCAAAAGGTTAAGAGGTAGTGGGACTAGATCTGTAAATAATAAAGTAACAGCTTCAGATTGGTACAACTATTTTCGCAATTTGGTAAATGTAAATGTACTTATGGGTGACTTTGCGTTTGATAATCATGTACAGAGCAATTTGATGAAACATGACAGGTATTGCGATCTGTGTGATAGAAATGAACCAGTTTTGTTAAATTTTCCCATTACGCAAACAGAAATTGAAAACACGATTAAGAAATTGAAAAATAACAAGTCACCAGGACCAGATGGTTTGTGAACGAGATGTTCAAATGCGGTGCCAACATTTTATCGAATTACCTGGTAAACTGTTTAGTGCTATAGTCTCTGGTAATTTTCCGAGCTCTTGGTGTAGAGGTATTATCTATCCTCTACACAAAAAGGGATCAGTGTATGAAGTAAACAATTACAGAGGGATATCCCTGCTGTCAGTGATTAGTAAAATATTTACAAAATTTTAAATGACTGCTTCGTCAAGTGGGTAAATAATTAAATATTATAACTGAAGCACAAGCTGGTTTTCGGAGAGGATATTGTACCATAGATCATGTATTTTCTTTAAAATCGATAGCACAAAAGTATCTTTCAAATCGAAAGGGGAGAATGTATTGTATTTTTGTTGATTTTCTAAGGCTTTTGATTGTATTAGGCACGATTATTTATGGTATAGACTTATTTCATATGGTTTACATGGCAAAGTTTTGAGTGTTTTACGTTCTATGTACTCTAAGTTAGAATCATGTGTTTTGTGTAGTAACGGCCTAACGGATTATTTTGAATGCAATATTGGTACAAGGCAAGGCTGCATGCTGAGCCCTTTGTTGTTTAGTTTATTTATAAATGAGTTGTACACATATATGAGTCAAATGAAAGGGATGGTATATTTGTCAGTGAAGATTTGCCATGCTTAGGTTTACTTATGTACGCGGACGATGTTGTAGATAATGCAGATTTGCCGATTTCTTTACAACGCAAAAATTAATCAATTAGAGCGTATTTGTAAGCAGTGGTGCATGAAAGTAAATTTAAACAAGACAAAAATTTTGGTTTTTCGAAACGGCGGCATTTTAAAGAAATATGAAAAGTGGTTTTACATGGGTAAAGAAGTACAAAGTGTAAGGCATTATAATTACCTTGGTTTGTTAATTTCATCTAGACTAAGTTGGACTCCAGCAAAACACGATCTGGCTAGCAAAGGTAGAAAAGCCCTAGCACAAATTCAAATAGCTATTAAGAAAACTGGTATGTCTTTACAAATGCATTTAAATTATTTGACAGCTGTGTAGTTCCTGTTATATGCTATGGTGCTGAGATATGGGGTTTTGAGTACTCTCCTGTTATTGAAGCAATACATTTTAAGTTCTGTAGATTTTTACTTGGTCTTGGGAGTGGTGTGAATAATGAAGCCACTTTGGGTGAATGTGGGAGATTCCCATTAAGTTGTATATACATGAAAAAATGCATAGCTTACTGGCTTAAACTTATAGAAATGAGCGATTCTCGTTATCCGAAATCCTGTTACAAAATGTTGAAAAACTTAGATGAAGCAGGTAAAGTTAATTGGGTTACAAAAATAAAAGGTCTACTCATGAGATATGGTTTTGGTGAGGTATGGCTCGAACAGCAAGTGAGTAATCCCAGTTTGTTTTTATCTGTCGTTTCTCAAAGACTAAAAGATTGTTATAGGCAAGAGTGGTATGCTGTAGTTAGTGAATCTCCGCGTCTTAGATTTTATTCTTTGTTCAAGTCGCAACTTGAACCAGAGTGTTACCTACAGCATGTCCAAGTACTGAAATTTAAATTTTCTCTGTCAAAATTTCGCTGTTCAAACCATTGCCTTGCGATTGAAACAGGAACTTGAAGATATGCACACACTGATCAAAGACTCAGAAATTGTTATTTTTGTGAAAAACGAAATGTTACAGTACAGGAGAATGAAATTCATTTCTTATTGTTTTGTCCGATGTATAGTGAACTTCGAGAAAAGTTTCTGCCTGCCTATGTAAATGTCAATCCGACTATTGAAAAACTCATCTCTCTATTTTCATCAAAGAACTCTGTTACTTTATTCAAATTAGCTGTGTACATCCATAAAGCAATGTTGAGAAGAAATGAAGCCCTTAAAGCTGAGCAATAGCTGTTCCTGACCTGTAAATTAGACTTGAAGTAATGTTATTTTCTTTATCACGTGTCCGTGTATATTTTCTTTGATTTTGTAAGTTTATGGAAAAGATGGGCGGTGCCTTTGCTTTTTGAGAACAAATAAACATTACAGCATTACAATCATCACCATCATCACCATCATCACCACCACCACCACCACCACCATCACCATCATCATCATCATCATCATAATCATCACCATCATTACATTCATCATCATCATCATCATCATCATCATCATCATCATCATCATCATCATCAGCTGATTTCCTACCGTCATTCAATGTTCTCCATCTGGCAGCTAAAGCACATCTTGAAACTGTGAAGTTGACGTCTTGGTAGACATCGCCTATCAAATCTACGTCTCTATAGTCAATCACATCGAAGATTTCAACCTGTTGGTACTGACCATTTCCTGTCAATAGAAGTTACGCAACCATGGACAGAATTGAAATAGCGACCATACTGTGAGATTTAATTATTAAACATGGCATCCATACTCCATCACGCTAATTAAAATCACAAATGTGTATAAGGGAAGACAAAAATCCCACCTTTGACGTTAAAGCATTCGTCGGGAGTATAGACACATGGTTGGTTTTGTGGTGCGCATGTGCAGTCGCCTTGACATGTCTGTATCTCACATCGCCTCAGTAATGACAGAATCCCGCTATGGTCATTAGACTTTGTCACCACAAATGTTTCATGGGCCTCGTAGCTCCGTAACCCAACCTGTGTATGTCAATGGAGAAAGTGGATATTGAAAATGAAGTTTAAAGATATTACAATTTTTTGAGATATAAATCCAAAGATGGAGCAAATATCACAAGGGACACCTCGACACATCATCACAACTGGTAGTCGACTGAAATAATTTGATTATTGCCAATGAATCCAATCAGTTTCTTGCTTCATCGATTCACAGTGTGACATTTATTTATATTAATTTTTGAACGAAGTACAGGATTTAGCGAGGAAGTTTCTGAATACAAATTCCCTTGTTTGACAAAGGATTCTGCACTCAGTTTAGAAGTAACAATGAGAGAGAGACAGAGAGAGAGACAGACAGATAGGCATACAGAGAGACAGAAAGAGAGTATAAAAGTCTTTTTAATCGTTTTGGAGTAAGTACTTCAATTACCTCATTGACAGCCCAAAGTGTACAATAAATGTGTTCTCCAGTAACAAGGTCTCTGTTGATATCAATAATCGCCGTTTGTATGCTACCTTCATCGAAATGGGAAGTCCCGTTAGAGTGAGGGACTTGTACTGTGATATTCTGCGTGGCACAGACAAGATTGAGAAGTATGTCAATGCTATATATAAGGAATATGCCTTGTGCTCATCTTGCTCCGTCATCCTAAGCATCCTAGGAGGCTCAGTACTGAAGTCACGTTTGCTATGGCTATATATAATGGTCAAATATTACCCGGATGTCAACATTAACAATTTTCATATCCTAAGTCATTGCCTTAGATTTTTCACGAGGCTACTTCTAGTTAATCCTATAGGCCGTAAGGAGGCAAGTCAGAATTAAGTATGACAGAGCTAGTCGCCTTGGTAAATACAATAAATTTAGAGAGACGTACAAAGATGATAATGACTTCCTTCGTAGAGGTGAATTCGACAGACTTGGAAAGGCATAACATGACGACTGTATAGGGACGCTTGCGCTTAAAATCTTTATTTTAACATTATGAATCATATTGTAGACAGTGAAAATTTTAATATATGGTCATATATGGTTGCATACAATAAAAGAGATTTTAAAATGTGACAGAAAGAGTTTTTTGCTGATTTATTACTGCAAAGGGCGATATTTGATTCTCGAACGATTAATATACCTATGCCTCCCTTACCCCAGTCATATCCCATGAAGCATATCTACTGCCTATACCAACATAGTAATGTCTTATTCCTGTGTGAATATCTGCAAATCCTAACCAAGCTAGTTTAACATTTGCTGAGTTTTGCCCCTGGCCTTGATGATACGTCATCCAACCTTCCCGATGACGTGTTAAACCAGCCGCGTGGTCGGTCTCCACGGCGAATGTGCCAACAGTTGGAGGGCTTGAATCAACCTGGAAAATTAATGGCATTAAGCATAGATTTATGTTTTTAATTATTATAGTCAAGTAAACGCTGATTTACACTGATAATCTCCCGCAAGAGGGATGATTTTAATTTTCAAATCATAAACTTTCCTTATTTGTCGAGCAACATTCCATCCGCCCCAGCTTATAGTGTATATGTTTCACAACTCATTAGATATTGTAGAGCTTGTGAGTCATATTATGATTTTCGAGAACGCATGCCTCATTGGCATTTAGGTTTGTGAGACAGGGCTTCTCGGAAAGCAGATTTGCAAGATATTTTAAGAAATTATATGGTAGATATGGGGACATGGTTTCCAAATATCACACAACGGTTACGCAAATGATGCGTGGCAGTATTCCCAACTTTGACCTTATTCGGCAGTTTCACTGAGTTGCCATTGATTTTGACACTTCGGGGAAATGATTGACGGGTGTAGCATACTACGAGGTATGCTCACTCATTCCAGACACCTAGCACCACCACTTATGATTGTATTCGTGGTTTAAGATGGTCCTTTATTACCTTGTAAATATTTTATTTTGGTATTTTATATTAAAGGACCTGTTAATTTACGACTTGGGTTATTGAACTTGCTTTGACGTCATATTGTTACCTAAAACAGTACATATTTTTTACGTTTTATAAAAAGGTTAATTAAAAGGGTAAAAAGTCTTACTTAGATGTCCTCAGTGTCGCTAGATGCACAGATTGTATCAGAAAATTGTGACAATTTTGCTTGGAAACATTAAAAATTGTCTTACCAAGATATCGTCTGTGTCGCTGGATGTACACAGTTTAGCTGCATTGCATGCTATCACGTGGACATAGTAGGTGTTACCATCGTGTAGTGATAGGTTGGTGAATGTGTACTGATGAAGATTGCCTTGAACCTATAGATAATTAGAACGTACATGTATTCAGGTGTGCTTACACAGACCAAGAGGGGAAGGTACATTTTGTCTTGCCATAACGCAAAATCTGCTTGTGGGACGATTACTTAGTATTTTCATTATGTAAATGTTACACAAACTATTAAAAAGGTGATTGGGGACTTCTCCAACAATCTGTGCTGCCCCATGGGAAAATTACTACAGTGGGACTGTGCACATGAAGTCTTGTGATGTTAAGGTTTTACAGCATAAACCGGTCAAAATCTACTGACATTTTTTTCTCCTTTACATGCGGAGAAGATTATGATGGCCTTTTGATACAAGCTGCCGCGCCTGCTCTATCTTTAGGTGGACAAATTCAAACTTATCACAGCAAACATGTTGGATGGAACGTGTAAACATCGGAATGCAGTGTTACCTCAACTGACGGAATAGTCATATCAGACTGGCGATGAGTGGAGACAGACAACAGCTGAGTTTCAATTGGACTGTCAGGATCATAAAACTCCCATGATACCGTGAGTAGTGAAACCCATACCTGTGTATATGTACAGAGCGGTTAGTAGAGAAATAGTGATAATGTCCAATGGGCTGAATCTAATACTTATAAGTCAGTTCAACATATCTCACAACTTTCTCAGACATGCTTTTACCTATTCAGCGAAATTTGCTGCATTACACCAACGTTCATTTGTGACAGAATTGGAAGTAAATTTAACAGTTCAACTGTCGTTTTAACCTCACCGCTGTTTATAGCATGCGATACGGCGAATATAAAATTGCAATGGGGAGTAATACATGTAGTTCCTAGTGTTCTAAAGGATAAAACATTTTGTTTCTGGAATGATTCATGTACATGCAGCACGTACATCGTCAGTTTTCGCAAATTTGCATTTAGCAGACGACATATGAGTAAGCCATCCGCTTATTATCTATGAATTCAAACTTGTACGTGCAATTCAAGTCTTTAATGATTACAAGTACAAGGAGAGGAATTATTTGAGTTAGAAAGCTAAATCAGGATATGAAAATTATGCAAGTTATGAAGTTGATGAGCCTTCAGCGTTGCATAATAAACTGACCGACATTATCTTCTCGTAACTATACAGCGTTTCTTGAATAATAAAATATGGTTACAATTCATGCTGTACCTGAGTCCCATTGAATATTGATCCCATTGTGTTATCAACTGTAGGCTTCTTAATAACAGAAGGCGGAGTGACGTCGACTACTATCCCATTTGACGACTGTTCAGTATACAAGCCTGGAATCAAACGACAAATTTATTGTTTGTATACGTCTCTATGGCTCTTCATAGCTAACACTAACTACATTCACCTATGTATGAAATGTTAACTTTCATAATAAGCGATTTTATTCTATTTTTATTTATTCTGCATCCATCAGTCGAAGCGTAACAATGGAGCAGGTTTGAAAAGTTGCACAATAAATTAGAAAGTACACCCGGTCCGGAGAAGAAACTTACAGCCAAACCAAGCTTAAGACAAATACGTCACACATAAAATACACTAATATGGCAGATCCGACGGAGAGAAAGTTTTTCAGTCACAGCAAAAGATTAAGTAATGATAAATTGATTAATTGGTGAACTATACCTTTTTTCCAATCATTTGAGCAAATACGATTACTTAGTATTTTAATAAAAAAGCTTAGAAAATAAAATTGTAAAAATGACTGAATAGCTGCCTGATAATGAAAAATTATCGAAGTATATGTTACAGTACTGTATCTTGTTGTTTCTGTCTTGTGAGTCAGAGCAACATTTAAACCTCCCATTTAATGGAATCAAAATACCAACATTAAAGAAGCCAACGGCCAATATACCTGCTTTATTGTATGCTGTAACGGTCACATAAATCGGAGTCGCTACTTGTAGATGGCTGGGTAACTTCGATGTAAATGCCTTCTCTGTCAGGTGTAGTCTGGTCCTTGGCAAAGTATCGTTACCGCCGGGTGTCGTTCCTGCACGAAGCTTGTAGTGTGACAGTTGAGAGTGAGGATCATGAAAATTATACCAGTGAGCCGACAGTGATGCCCTAGAATCAAGCAAAGTTTTGTCGATTGGATATTCTTTGAGGAACAGAACTAAAATTATAAGAAGATGCATTCATATTCATGTCATTAATTATGTTTTTATATAAAAGGAAAATGTTGTGCGTTCATTATATATTGACACACTATTGCTGAATTCCGTGTTATTGAAGCTATATATACATGTAGAGGCACACTTGCACTACAAAGGAATAACAATACTAACATAGACACACATTCTTCAATCAAGGCAATGGCACCCTGTGCTTAAAAGTCCATACACAAATTTCCATTATCACGTGTAGAACTGAACCTTCATCGTTTCCTAAAAGGTGACCATACACGGACGGCGAAGCGACTTTGCTTAATTACCTTGAAAACTGGAAGGCCTGATCTCCGTGGCTCACTCCATCGTACACTTTGCCAGAAATAGGTGGAGAGTTATCTGGTATGATACCATCAGACGTCACAGTCGTACACAGTCCAGCAGCGTTACATGCTGTGACAGTTGCATAGTATCTCAAACCAGGTTCCAAGTTGAGGTTTGGAATTCTCATTTCTAAAAGTGTAATTAAAAGGGGTATGCTTTCAAGTAGGGGCGCATCTATTTAGGTCAAAATGTTTGGAAGTACATTCCAATGGTAATAGATATTCTGATGTACAATATCTTGACCTTTCATTATGTTCGACATGTATACATACAGCTTTACAGCTTTTACAGTCGTTGCTCTGTATCAGAATTTGTTTATTCTATATTAAACCAAATATTAGCAATGGCGGTTTACAACTATTTATGATTGTTCAATTATCGCTTTTACCGAAAGAATATCCAACGTCTTCTTCTTTCATGACATCGTTACAATTCAAACAAGTTCCGATTTTCAGTGAATATCCAGTGATGGAAGAATGTGGATCGAAGAAACCACCCCAGTGTACTGCAAGGTAGTCCAAGTGAGTCTGGTGAAAACAAATTGTCAGCATGTATAAACAAATTAACGATGCCGAGTTAGCGCAGTTTCTTTTCTCCTGGTGAAAGCGCATCGACGTCAAATATAATCTTTACCCTCACAGTGTCAATAAAAAAATGTTGAGCAACTGACAGCAAGACTGTAAAATCAAGCGGAAAACCGGATAAACATCAGTAGTATTTGTAAAATGGTTAATCAGTGTTCTAGTGTATATAACCATTTTGGCGACGACATTTTACCATTGTCTACTTGAAAGAACGTACCTGGTAATCGTTATCTGTTGTCTCATCAACTCCGTCATACACGAAACCATCGTAAGGGGGTGACGCATCGACCAACACACCTAAGGATACAGCAGCGGTCGAAAGCCCCGCTCCATTGTAGGCCTTAAGATCAAATATTCAACATTATTTTTGCACTTTTATATACATGATGATGTCTCAGATAAGTGTAACTCAGATTCATTATGAGGGAGGTCACAAACTACCGAACATAGTAAAGATGGCGCAATCATCTTCATCACTGCATTTATTTGTGTACCTTCTTTAGAGTGACATATTCATGTCTTATCACTGTTCACAGACTAAGTATAAACGAATTCGTATGCATTGAAAAACTGCTTGATAAGTTAACGGAATAATTCAACCATGGTCTTACGATATGACTCTAAAAATTATAGAAACGGCGGCTTTAATATAATAGTATGGAACACGCATTTATTTGTTTCTATGCGTTTTTGAAACTGGACTATGGTGTTTTGTTAAAACGACTTCCCGTTACGTTCACAGAAAGTTCACAGAAGAAAACACGTCACATTCAGAGATATATCTGATCTTTATAAAAGTCTGAAAGTACTGATGAATGAATCATGCACCAATATGAGTTTACGGAAAAACACGCTTTTGTCAACATACCTTGACCATTATATAGTAAACGTGACCTTCAATTAGTTCACGATCCTCATCATCTGATTGGACGCTTGACTGTTGTTCCGTACTTGTACATGGATACACGTCTGAATGGTAAGGTTTCGAACCTACACACCATTCGTACTCGAAAATTCCTGTCATATAATTTAAACTCAACAATTAAATGTCTCTCACTACTACTTGCAATACAAAGGGTGTCGTTGTTGGCACAATTTAGTATCAGAGCGTATATTTCTAGCTTTATCCCTGTATATATGCTGTTATTCTTTATTTCGTTACAAACGTATCTTCTGTCACAAATATTTGGCAATAGAACATTCGACAATTTTGGTTATTTAAACATCTCCATTTTTACTTGTTGCTATTGCGTGATTGTGTACGTAACAGTTTAACCTCTGTTTTATCAAATAAAAGTAACAAAATTTCAAGTTTAAATATGGTAGCAAGGCATACCGCTTTCATCATCAGTAAACAATCCAATCCATGTTGCCGCTATGGATGACGTGGAGGTAATGAAGTGACCGCCCAGGTCTATTGATCTGTCTGACGTCACTGGTGGAGTGACGTCAACCGTTATGCCGACGGAAACAGCTTCAGATATCAAGCCAACGTAGTCCATAGCTATACAGAAGAATGTGTTTGAGAACTTACGTGCTTTTCCACAAGGATTGCTACATTCCTGTTCACTTCCCAATGGTTACTGAGTATTTTTTTGAGTTGGTGAACGAATCGGGTGAATTATTTTACAAATCAGTCAACTTTCTATTTAGGGAAGATGTAGAAACCCAAATAGCAGACATCAAAGATCATTAAGAGTCATCTGTGTTACTGGGAGCGCCCTATACAGCTTTAGCCACTCTATCAACCGTAACTGACCCCTGGTTGTGACGCCAAATGACACCTGTGGTTACTACATGATTTCACAAGTAAATAAAGTCATCGTGATATTACGTCCTCACATCAATTTTTTTTTGATATATCTTTAGGTGTGCTCACACATCCTTAACTCCTTTGATAATGTTTTGAATAAACATTTTTAATGTTACCGATCAGGCTTTTTGCCGACAAGTATGGAATTTGGATCATATTTTTGCTGATTGACCATTACAACAAACCTCTGACAGTGGCATAGTATGTGAGGCCTCCTTGAAGATTAATACCAGTAACAACAATCCAGTTCAATATTCCAACGGATTGGTAATCTTGCACGTCTACACCACCGGGAAATGATCCTATATCATAGAAAATTATGCCATGTAAGTACAAATGCTTGGCCAGGACGTGCTATTTTATTTATTAAGTCAACTTGACAGGTTACTGCAAATAGAAACATTCTGACATACTGTCGCTGTTTTCTAAGTTGGCGAAGTTTTCTATTCAACTACATCAAGGTAATATCGTACCTATTGCGATTTCGTATTTCTTTATTCCGGTGCCGTGAGATGTCCTTCCGTGTTCCTCAACATCGTAGAATCCTTCCCAGTGAACCATGAGTGAGGAACTAGACGTCTACAGATGCAAAGTGGAAATGTTTAGTGAGAACAGATGACACCACATTGCATAAAAACAGAAAGAGTGGAGTAGCACTTTCAATTCATAATCATATTGAGTTCATGTAATTGCATTTCATCAGGAAGCTTCAAAATACATATATATATAGAGTGCCCAAGACATTACTTACAAGACTTTCAGAACTTCTCTGTTTCGATCACAGACAAATTTACTTGTAAAACTACCTGATATTTCTGATCCTCTCTGCCAATTGTCACCGTACCAATGGTGGGTGGCGTATGGTCAGCAACGATTCCATCCGAACAGGCTGACACTTCCGGTAGAATAACTTTGATGTTGCCACGGTACGTCACTGTTTCATTAGCATGCAGGCAGATGTAGTAACGCCAGCCATGTTGTAGTTGAAGGCCATCAACATTAACATACTGCGACTGTATGAACAGGAAATAGCCGGCCATTACGATTTGATGACAATTTATTTATTAGGAATAAATTTCTGTCGATATTGGTACGGAGTTAAAACACAATCGTTCACTCACATTTGTTTCATTACAGGCCTCCACATCTGGCGAAGAACATGCGTAAGAATCGTAATCAATGTGTTGCACAGGCTTCTGATATGCGTAACGGTCCAAAGTTTGATCGGAGATGACTTTCCAGCTGAAATTCCCATGTCCAAGGCCTGGCCACACTGCAGAAAGCTTGCGCTTCGAACGGGTGTACTCAGATCTGAACTTTTCCACTCTGAACTTTCTGAGAGTTCCACATCCCTGTTCAACATACAACAGCAAATCGTACGGGTTGAAACATTTATGAGTTTGTTGCATTTTACGTTTCTCTTATGATGGTTTGGGAATTTTGATGGTTATGCGGATATGGTAAACCTTGCAATTACCAGAGAGCAAAAGAGGGATGTATAGTGGTGGTGACTTCACTGATTGTAAGGAACAGTATAGCGATTACCCTGGACTGTACAATTACTTTTTTAATTGTTAGTAAAGTTAATGATTAAACAATACCCCACATCGTCGATTTCATCGTCATACTCTCCAACAGCATCAATAACAACATTCTTTATGATATGACCAACCATATTGCAATCTCTTATATCTTTGTGAACTGTAGAGCTGAGTCCCGCTTTGTTGTATCCACGCAATCCAAGTCGAAGACAATCGCTGAAGTCGAGTTCTACTGCGAGTGTTGTGGTGTAGTGTAACTGTTTGTTAAGATGTTATGAGAAACAAAATTGTGAAATACAAAAATACTAGAACTTCCTCAGTAAGTTTTATGAAGAAAACTAGACAGTTACAGTCGTCTATCTAAATTTTTACAAAAAATACATAAAGAGCTTGAGGAATTGAACTAGTCTTTAAATAATGCTAAAGAAAGTAAAATGTCATTTGCGAAAGGATGGATGTAATGTAGCTAAATGGAAATACACACAGTTACAAGCTTTCTTGTTTCTCCTGTTTGCGAATGTTCTTTTGCCAAATCAAACCTAGGGAATTCATATTCCAACCACCTAACCAAGCAATGATTGCAAACCGTACTCCGGAAATACAGCCTAGGAGGTTCTTATTGTCGCTGTTGATTATAAAATTACCATTAACGCGCAATCTCCAACAATTTTAACCATCAGAAGCATAGACCTGTACGACTCAGTTTATCACACAATAAATTAAAAACGTACCTGATCTGATATGTGTGTTGCATTAATCCGTTGCCATGGCAATATCAAATGTCCGTGCTCTGTTTCTTCATCAGATGTGAGGACATTAATGCTCCATTCATAGTAATCGATTGCATCCTCAGTTACCCCTTCGTCTAACTCTTCTTGTTTGAAAGATTTCCAAGTAAAGCTCAGTTCTCGCACGGCACTACATAAAATAATCGAGACATTAATGTAGTCTCGACGAAACAATTTCTAAATAAAATGAAAAATCACGGACTATAAACTCCGCTAAAGTATCATAAGCTGACCAATATATCTGATACAAAGATTACAACTTCACTTTACCTTTCAAAGATGACTTCATCTATTCCAAACGGTACTGGTGGGTACGGGGTTACCCAGAATCCACTGCTTGCAATAGGTTGGAAACATCCGGCTGGATGGCAAAACTTTATGATAGACCGGTAACGGCCACCAGGTCTCAACGTCATACCCGTTACCTGGATGTCACTCTCTCTATGTACAGGCTTGTATTCGACGACGTAATCCCAGACTTCAACAGTTCTAAAAATCCAAAATATAACATGAACCCTTGTAATATTGATAAGTTAATTTAAAATACTCATATTGTTGAAATAATGACATTCCATCAATGCATTATTGACCTTTCTGCATTTAACAGACTAAACTAGGTACTGGATTTTTAAGCAATCTACTGCTATATCTCACCTGTTATTAACAAGCTCACTTTGTAGCGCCCATTTCATTTCAGTGACGTATTCAGTCATGTTTTCGGGTATGGTCCAATGAGCATTGACTGTGGTGACGGAGGCTTGGAAATTTACGTCATCTAAACATGCTTTCCTTCTATCGTAGTCATGATGAATACTGTCATCAGATGCAGTGTCATTTGGACCTACGAGTAAAAGAAATGCAAAATAGAGATAACGACTTTTGGCAAAAAATTAAGATATATGTGAACACGATTGAAACTAATTTGGGATAATTAGATGGTGAAATAATGTCGATTTAATCTACAAATGTTATGTCATCTGCTTTTCGTTTTATATTACATACTTGTATTTATGAGTAATTTGCGATATTACAACATTCAGCTATATGGCACCTAACACTTTTGAGAATTGCAAAATTTGAAAATCCAATTATCCCAAATTAGTTCCAATCGTGTGAAGGTTAATTTCTTGCAATTACTATCAATTAGCGATGCCCCTCGTCTTTTTCTGCACAAACTTTAAACGTTTCTATATTTCCACCACTTTCGACTCGTTGACAGCGTTTCTACGTTTATTACAAAAATATGGTGAAAATGCCATAATGTACATTTAACAAATAATGCAGTACCCTCAACGCCTTCACCTGTTGTCAGTAATCAGTGTAAAGATCCAACCGAACGGTTATTTCATAGAGAATAATATAAACTCATTTTTCACACGAGTACGGGATATGCGGCTCGTGTGAGACAAAATAAGACCCCAACGAGCGTGAGAAAGATGTGTGAGATTCTTTTTCTCACATGACCATAAAGTGCGTTAAATTCACACTTGAAACATTGAATGGTTATTTCAAGTGCAGTGACTATCCTACTCCTTGGACTTGTATTATTCCACGTCACTAGCACGATCTCCGTGCCAATTTTCTCAGCCGATTTTCAACTTCTGCCGCGTACGAGATGTCGATCAGGAAAAGTTTGCGATATGTTCAAAGTGGTCGATATTGACTTGTTATTTGGGAAATTCGACCGTCTTTTGTGAGTCTGTCATCAACGACTTACAGCATTATCCAAAATCTCAAGTTGACAACGCTGTCGTCTGCCACTGTACTGCAACCTGTTAACTTAGTACACAGTGGATAGAGGGACTGTGCTTAGTAGTTCGGTCCGTGTGCTACCCATCGCACTATTTGAATAATATTTTGCACGCGGAAGGCCGTTTATTAACCAATCAGAGCTAGTGTAACAATACATCGCTTTCGTACATGCGCATGTGTTCACAGTGTGGGACGGTTTCTGAGAGTGTGGGGTCGATTTTTCCCTCATCATCGATCCCAGACTCCAAGCGGCTAGGAATTAGACTGAGAGATTCGTCGCTTGAGAACGCTCTCTATTTTCCCTCCCCTTTGGTGAGCGTAGAATAGCGCACTCGAGCGACGAATCTTTCAGTCTAGCTAGAATATGAGAAAAGGGTTTCACTTGTATATATTTATACTCACCTGTTAGTTTATCACAGGAAAGACCGTCATATACGTGAGTATCTGTAAGTGAATCTCCGTCAGAGATGACCATTAATCCGTCCGAACTTACAGACACTGATCCGAGCTCACTCTCTGCTTCTACAGTCACAAAATATCTCTGTCATAAAAGTGAAAGTATTGCCATAAGAAAACATGTAAGGGCAGTGATAAGAAAGTTTGCGAATATACCAAGTTATTAATTAAACCAGTATGTATGTATGTATGTATGTATGTATGTATGTATGTATGTATGTATGTATGTATGTATGTATGTATGTATGTATGTATGTATGTATGTATGTATGTATGTATGTATGTATGCATGCATGCATGCATGCATGCATGCATGTATGTATGTATGCATGCATGCATGCATGCATGCATGCATGCATGCATGTATGTATGTATGTATCTATGTATGTATCTATGTATCCATGTATGTATCTATGTATCTATGTATCTATGTATGTACGTATGTATGTATCTATGTATCTATGTATCTATGTATGTATCTATGTATGTATCTATGTATGTATGTATCTATGTATCTATGTATGTATGTATGTATGTATGTATGTATCTATGTATGTATCTATGTATCTATGTATGTATCTATGTATGTATGTATCTATGTATGTTTCTATCTATCTATCTATCTATCTATCTATCTATCTATCTATCTATCTATCTATCTATCTATCTATGCATATATGTATAGATATATGTATATATCTTTAAGACTATGTCACTCTAGCTATAGTAGCTTACTTGATAGATATTCAGTGATAGTCCTTCGAAGGAATACGATGATATTGATGAATCTACATCAGTAAAATTGACAACGTTGTCTAAGCCTGGTAGAGTTCCGAGCGCCACTCGGTATTGAACATCCTGTTCGGGATGGGAGAACCCCGTCCACCAACAGTGGAAATCTGTTACACTTGTTTGGAAGTCGACGTCTTCTACATTCTACAAAATAAAAGATAGAATGTTCGAATTCGACCAGTTTCAAGACGATTACACTGAATTGCCTCTTTAAGATAATGGATATTCATATTATTTCTGGTTACATACATGTAAGCCATCATGCTATAAATAGCCATCAACACTGCAGCAATATATAAACTGGGAAAATCAGAAGCTTATTTACCGTATGTAACAATAATCTCAGTTCAATGTAATTCAAATCACTTGAGTAATCAAAAGGTATCACATTTTTCATGGCTAGTAGGTACAAATAAACGTTACGTTGAAAACAGTTGCTAAGCCCAGATATGATCGTATACGAACCTTGAATGAAATACCACGTTCATCAGGTGAGGCGATATCGTACACAATCCCTTCTCTCGGTAACAGAACAACGTGTCTGTATGGAAGGGATGATGCAACAACGCTAAGACCAGCTACATTGGTGACTTTGATTGAAATGTAATAGGTTTCTTCTCCGTGCAGATGCCAATCTAACATATCCGTCGGTACGGCCACACAGCTTGGAGGGACTGTTACTTCACAAATGTCACTTTCCAGCGTTGACAGAGGTACATATGAAACGACTGATGTATCACCGGGGACTTCTCCTGAATTTGGAAAATAAATTCGCTATTTTTCTCCAAGACCAGTCAACATGCATTAAATCATCATTATCAAAAGGTTGCATTAATAAAACACAGTTCTAGTCAGTCAGATTTCACAACGCAATTTCTGATATTTCCAATGTGAGAAGCTATCAATGCAATCCTCGCTCCGCCTCGTAGTTAACCTAATTTTCAATGCTTTAAATCCAGCAATGCGCCGATCTCCCTGTACCCACGGACCAATGTTTTAAAAAGACCGATGACTACAGGATCATAATATTAAAATTACAAGTTTATGATGATTGCTAATGCTATGAGAACCATGTTTGAATAAATGATGTTCCAAGAAATATTATTTTTCTACATTCGAAATGGATACGTTGCTGTTGTAATGGCACAAGCTACCCAGTCCCTTTCAGAGTAATGATCATTGACATTTCAGGTAACTGCATTTCGCATTGCACCTTGGGAAATATGCAAATACGAGAATAACAAGATTTGTCTAACCCACGGTCCCTCGGTCAAACTGTAAGAGGCTTTCTTTCATTGCCTTGCAATGGTCGGAGACCATTTCGTAGCACAGGAAATTCCGCTACTGAACACATAAGTTGTGTTTTATCAGAAAGACGTACTGGACATAAAATATGCATCGAAGCAGTTATGGCAACCTACCGACGGCAACTTGATAATCCTGCAATGGATCTAAATCATCGTCATCATAGAAAGCGTCTTGGCTCCAACGAGCAACTAGGTAACTGTTTCTGTGATCATCGTCTTCTAATGCTACCGTGATTTCACCATCGAACTCAGGGGGCGTCACTTCGACAACCAATGGTCCTACGAACTATGTTTAAATTATATCATCAAAGAACTTCATTAGCCTTAGCCGTTTACTAATTTTGTCATATTTCCTGACTTTACTTGTTGTTTCATCGAAAATAAACTTATGATACTTCAGCGGTTTATTGAAAACACCTAGTCGTGCTTGCTGTATACGTATTTTTCACTGTTCCCTTCGACAATGTCACAAAATGCAATTGGTAAATTATGTCATACCTGACCAGTATATTGTCGGCGCAAATACAGCGATCTGGTTGGTCGAGACGCGAAGAGAACCATAGTATATAGGCGATATACCACGGCTGGCAATACGCGCGGGCTCTGAGCTTGAACAAAATTCCGTTTTTGACGTTCCACGCCAAAAGCTTCAATATACTGTTATGATATAATAGCGATAAATCACACCCAGCGACTTTATACCACTCGATTTTGACCAGTTCACTTCATATATGCACGAGCTATGTCGCAAACTGGTCAAAATCTCGTGGTATACCGTCGCTGGTGGTGCTTTATTGCTTAAATCTACCACACTCAATTGTTTTCAGAATATATTGTAAGTAATATTTTTCTTGATATAGTTGAGATATTTAGCAGATGATCAAAGGTGCCAAAACTTTCTCATAGAAGCCGCAGTTTTTCCAACCTGGTGATTGATGGCAATTGCAAATTGTAAAAAATAACTGTAAGACGATGTGCGCAAAGGTGTTGAGATAAATGCATTCCCTTATAATTATTATTAAACTTTTACCAAAGCAGATTTTCAATCTTGTACTTTACCTCGTTTGCGACTAATTCTGCTCTATTGATGGCTTTGATGACGACATAGAATTCAACTCCCTCTCCGAGATTAGGATGATAGGTCAGAAAGTTAGGGTGGGACTTGGTTGATGTGAATGGCAGGATATCAGGAATCAACCCTGAGGGCGCACTACTCAGTCCAACTTCATAATCGAAGATGCCGCTTTCTGCGTCCTCGCCGTGCCAGTTCAAAGTTAACTGAAAGAATAAGTTAGTTTCATTTGCAGTGCATGTTAACTTGGAAAAGGATTAATGAGTAGTGTGTGCCTCATTCGTCGACAAGAAATGTTTTAGAGTACATTATATAGTCAGCTTGCTTGGTCTATGGCAACATTGAGAAAATGGCGAAACGAAGATCGATGGGCAAGAAACAAAGCTGTCCGTTAAAAAAATAACTCCTCGTAAGCGATTCATTGGAGAGTGGCCGGGTAAGCAATCTTTTCCCCAGTATCATTAGGCTGGCGAATGGATGGGAACGCGGGAAGGTAGTTTTCCTCCTCCAGCCCACGTTAAAATATTCTAATGGTAGTGCTCAGTACTTGAAAAAGGCCGATGCGTTTGAGAAGTATGATACCGGTTGGGGTTCTGGATGTTTGCCTATATCGCCAGGTGATGAAAGTTTGCTGTAAGGAATTCCAGATCCAACTTGCACAAAGGGGAGAGGGGAGCTTTTCTGGTGGGGAACAGGGAAGTGGGGAGATTTCTTGGTGCGAAATGGAGAATGGAAAATGGGCGGGAGGGCAATTACCACCATGTAGACTGGAAAATCCGTCACCCCAGGTATAGCTGAGGTACAGCCCTACCCCATGCAACAGATCTTCCAGTCTTGGCAGTTACAAACAGCTATTCTTCCCCTTCAAGTTTTCAGTTTGAATCAAGTAAACACCAATGTTACAATTTCTCAAAATCAAATAGGTGCACTGCTGCCCCTTCAGATACAACTACGACAGATGTATCAGTGTGATCAAAAGACTCAATAGTATCACGTAGCAGTGGTTGGTCATGGCATAGACCACCAAATTTATTCAGTTGATCATACTTTACCAGCCGAATTGGATATGTCATAATGGTTACTGTTCACAGTATGTTAGAAGCTTCATCACTTACGTGATTTTCTTTTCTCAGGAACGCATGTGTAGATAAAGGTCCAATTGATAAACATTCAGAATCATTGAGAGTTATGGAAGGACTTCCTGCTGAACGAGGATATAAGTCGAAGTCAGCCGCAAACCGCGACACATTCCTTCAAACAAGAAAGTGATGGCATTGAAGATGGATAAAGAGACAAAAAGGCATTTATCATTATTTGTATTTGTTTTTGCTACGCTTATTGTTTGCTGTTTATATATTTATTACAATATTCCTTTGCAGTTTGAAGTGAATGAAATGACGGAATAGTTTTAACTTACATGCACGCCTCTGATGCATTCTGTACTTCCTGTCTGTACCTGTTTTTATCGATAAACCAGACTGTGCCATCACCGTCATTCACTAACCCAGGCCGAACGTATACATCATCAATAACAACGTCAGTGACGAATGGTTCGCTGACATCAACGGTCACTCCGTCTGAACATACGGGATTGGAGGGCGCCATCGCTCGGTTGTAGGCGATAACACTGCAGTGATACCGACCCGGCGAGGGCGCTGTCCAAGCAGCTTGGGTTGATGTGGTTGTGAACAACTGGGAACAAAGTTCAGATTATTACTTCTTTATCCGGCTTTTATAGGCGAAATTTAAGCCATTTAAATCATATATTCACTGACGTGGCTGTTGTAATAAAACGCATCAATTTGTGGGCATGTTCCCATTAAATATTCGAGAGAAAGAAGCCACAAACTCACAATTTGGGTATTGACAATGAAAACCTCATTTGATCGTTCCAAATCAATGGCCTGACGTTTTGTTGATGTTGCAGTCAATGCATTACGTTCCCGTCTTATGTAGCTATTTAAAAATATAAACAAACAAACAAGGAAGCAAGCATAAAAATAATATATACATTTATGATAAGATGAAATGAACAATGCTGCGATGGCAATTCCTTTTATAAATACGAATTAAGGTAAGAAATCAGCAAAGATTATTGACCCTTTGAATCTCAATGGTCCAGTGATACAGATTTCAACCCCCCCCCCCAGTAATATCACATGACATCTGTTGAGGATATATAAAATCATCTGTAAACATGGCCATAAATATAACACGGCAGCTGTCGTTAATAAAATCTTCTGTAAACATGCCCATAAATACAACACAGCAACTGTCTTTGGTAAATCCTCTGTAAACATGGAGCTCTTTTAAATTGTCGACATAAAGTGGTTAATACATGAATTGATAAGGTTCGTCTTGAGTACTTTGCAAAATCACTAGCATAGGGTAGGAGGGTAAGACAGCGATTAAAGAGGTCATTACTTTGAAGTCAACAGTGCTAATGTCACCTTTCGCCTAGTGACCAATAAGTTAAGAACTCGTAAACAAGGCAATATAATGGTGATGATATTTGCGTAGCAACGTGAGAGGGTATTGATCACGCCTGATATTCACATGTACAGTGGGTGATATGACGAGTTTGTATTTCAATCATACGTACATGTAAATGACCATTTTCACTAAACATATTGTACATGCCTTTACGAACACGAGCAGAGAAGGAATAGCACCTGGTATTTAAGACTTTTGAGCCACTACTCTGTTTCTGAATACCGACGTTCTCTCGCTAGCTATTCCCGAAGGGAGACTGTGAGCTGTAACACAGTGCAATAAAAAGTAAATTATTCGAGCCTAGCTACTTACTGGTTCTTGAACCGGAAACATGATTTCGTTGTCATAGAAGCAGTCAGTTCCGAAGTAGTAGACGTATAACAATATGCCACCCCTCTGTCAAAGAAGCCGTTCCATGATGCAAATATCCTCAAACTTTGTTGAAAGTCAATATCCGGATAATTTGGTAAACTGTCATGAACACTGCCCTCATGAGGCGGGCTTTTGTCAACAGTTATCTGAAACAAGAGAGTACTATGTAGCGTTTTCATGCCAATAACTAAGCATATAATGGTGGCAATGAAGGGTTTTCAAGTTTGTAAAATGATATATGCCTTGACTCTTATAAGCGACTATTTCGATTATTCATTTTCTTCCTTTAACAGTCTTTGGCCCAGAAGAGAACCTGTCTTAGTGTACTAAGATTGAGATTGGTTTATATTGATACCAGGTTTGTCTACAAATGCCCTGGAAAAAAGAAAATGTATATGAGACCGAAATTATAGTTGGATTCCAGTATGAGAGGAAGTAGAACGGTAACAAGCGAAGATATTTCACTTTCATGAGATGTTGATGTATCTGTGCTGGTAGTCTATGACATACCTGAAACTGACGATTTCTTTGCAACATCGCGTTATTGGTCACAGTCATAGAAAACACATAATCGTAGTCATGGCTTCCGATTGGTATTGACATCAGTTCTTTGTTCATTTTGATGGTGAAATTCCTGTAGTAACACTCACCAGTGGAATGCATGTACACTCAGGAGGGTTGCAATTGTTTGGTTCCTTAAAAGATTATCAACAATTTAAAAGTAAAATTTACATGCAAAATGATAATTGCAGAATCGGACGAAGTTAAGGTGAGTCTCGTGTCCAGCATTATGTTTGAAAACAAATTACAACAATATTTCGTCACCTGGAAAGGCCATGGAAATTCCTTCTATGGTTAGTTGAAAAGAGAATAACAGATGAGGGTTCTTTGGGGAAAATCGATGTAAGTTTATTGATTCACTTTACCGAGCGTTAGCAAATGTCAATGAAAAGCTAACATATATCTGCACAAGGCGTATCATGATACTTCGTGTGTGGATATACCTACTGGCCTGACAACAGGTAGATGACCGTCACCATGTATCAAGCTGTTGTTAACCATATCAAATAACTTCCAGTGGACAAGTAAGAGACCACAGTGATCATCAAAGGCATCGAATATAACTCTGTGGCAAAAATCAAATGATGTGTTAATTATAAGTGGTCAATTCATCTTTGAAGTGCATGTCAAATAAATACTTGAACATCGCCAGCCAAATAAATTCAACAAAAGTAGCATCCATTAAAATGCAAGTATTGAATGGTCGAACACTTACTTGAACACCAAAATAGCGAACAAATCTGTATTAATTTGTCAACCCTTAAGAAAACGATGGACTACAACTCGTTGAAAATTTGGCAGTTTCTTCATGGAAACTATGACAAACTCATTCAACTCCTTTGTTACAGTGTATGAGCAATACTTACGTCATTTCATACAAATCTTCTGAGTTGTGAACTGCGAGATAGTCAACTCCATCTCGAGTCAGGTACATCTCACCAATTTCAGGCGGGGTAGAATCTGAGTGTACGGTGACATTATCTGTAACGCTGTTTCCCATTACATCATAGCCTTTTATCCAGATTCTAATAGTATCGCCATCTTGATGAGAAATGTCCAGATCGACCTTTTCTTCCTGTACAGAAGACGTAGTGAAACCAACAGATTGTCAATGATAATATTTAGATTTGTTGGGTCTATGTTGTTGTGTTTTAAATTTAAGCGTTATTACCTTAAAAGATCTCATGTCTTGACACAATTGCCTACCTCAACATCGTCCACGACTGACCATGACGTAGCACCTGTAAGTGATTCCCCTCCCTGTTGGTCAACTCCAAACGCAACCTCAGATTTGACGATTCCATGGGCGTTTGGTATTGCTTCACGTGACCTAGTATCTGGTGGTTGTCCCGTCAGCTCGTCATATGCCGGTAATATGTCCAGAGAATAATCATCAATCGCATCCAGTTGGCCGGTATTTTTGTGGACCTCATTTTGAAAGTGATGATACCATTGGACTTGGACCTACAAACAGAGTGAAAAATGACAAACAAAATACACAGATGACAACGCTGTACATAGGAACACGGATCATTGTAATACCGAGTTGCTCTAAATAAACCAACGAGTGTGAGACACTGCATTTCAAGTCATTAGCAATAGGCCTACTTCGCTCACTCTCTCACAGTGTAAAATTTTAGGAATACTGTATGTCGTAGTAAGATAACACTAGCATAAACAGTGGCCATCTTTACTTTTTCATTCCAAACGTGAAAATATTTCCCTTCAAATCCACCGTGAGATAACAAATATCAATTACAGTCAGCACTTCTTGACATACGTGATAATTGAGGACTGGGATATCATGTATGTACAGAATGTTAAAGTTACTTGACTTTCGCCGATTATTTTATATTTGTGTAGGATGAGTATGTGTTTTTCGCAGATCAGGGGGACAAAATGAAACCCCCAGGGACGTGAAGTTGAATCTGTGAATGAATGAATGAATGAATGTTTTGTTTGTAGTGAAATGCACGGAAATATTTGTCCGCAGCGATTAGTAAGAGTTTGAGAACAAATTGTCCGAAACTAGTTTTCAACTCTCCTTTTCTTGTGGTACTATATGACGATTTGATGTTTGAATTTATACATATTTTTCACAAACTTACTATCGCTACGGCCAACCATTAGTGCAAGATGCGAGGTATAATGATATTCATTTATGCAGATTACATTAATGAGCATTGTTACGGTATTAAAATTTTATGCTAATGACCTTTATCAAATGAATATGGAATATTCATGTACATCTCATCTTGTATTGCTACGCCACAAACAAGAATTTTACGATTTCTGTTACCATACCTTTGACTCAGAGCTAGTAATCCATTTGTAGCTGGTGTTTTGAGCTGCCGATTCTACTGTTATAGGATAGTGACCAGTGTTGTCAATGTGAGGTGTGTTCACGTTGTCAAACATAAGGTATCTCATCGCATTATCGTGGTTTCCTACCTTGTCTGTCACAGTAAGGAGAACGCAGTATACACCTGACAATTGAGAGTATCATGTATTAGCAACACCTCTCCACCTATCGGTAAATTTGTAAGTTGAATAGTGTTTCTAGCGAATTTTTAAATTGCACCTGTTAATTAGATTCTAAAATGATTCTCTAAACGTGGTAACGAGTGAAACAAGGTTGAACGTGTTAAGGAAATGATAATGACATAAAAATACCTGTCAAACAATATTCCCAATTACAACTCAAATCAATCCTCTGATACAAATTTAAGTATTGCCACCGAAATATAAATATTATGACTATATATTTTCCAACTATTATAGTTAAAATCCGTCGACATCAAACTTTGAAACTTTGAAATTTGTATTAAGTGCACTCACCAGGGTCGGAGATATTTACGGAACAGTTCGACGAAGGCGCAAAACCGTCCATTTTTCTGCAATAGATCTGTCCTCAGAGCAGGTTAATATTCCTTTGTTGGACTGAGTCGGCAGGACATGTATTTCGTAATGGTGGACTTGTGATATGTCATCCAACCAGCCAGACCAGGAAATATCTATCGTTGGCTGTAAAGGGATACTTTTATGTCAACCGAGTGCTTTTCCCCCAAACACTAGTAATGTAACGGAAGAAATCACGTGTTGTCATTTATACAATTAATCAAAATATTCTACAAAGCTCAGGTAAAAGCCACAAAGTCATATCGATACAGTATGAGCATCTAACTTCATAACACTAAGCGATGTTCAAAGATTTAATTTTTAAAGCTAGCTTGAACGAAAGACAGATTCGAATTGAAATCATCCAGTGAGTGTAGAAATGCAATCATTTTGATGTTTTCATCTCGAAAATATCTTTACCTCTTTTGTGTATGACGGACCTCGATCAAGGAGACTGGAAGGATCGCAAGAAGTTTCTAGGAAACAGTGATACGGTTCCTCAAAATCGAAAGTGAACGAAGCACTCGTGTTGTATACTAGTCCCTCATAGTATGTGCGATCAGTCTGGTTGACATTCGGGAATCCTACCGTATCTAAGTAGCCACCATTTGTGATTGAAGTTGTGACCAACAGTCTGAAACAAGAATAGGTGTTTAATTGCTAAGTCTATGTCAATGCACAGGGAAAATCAAAAGATCAAACCTTGTGTACGTTGTCACATTTCTCTCATCATTATTTATTAAATTCCGCTGCATATTTTCTCCCTGTGTTTTCTTTGGTCTCTCACAATTATGCATCATTTAACTTAACCAGAAGGCGTAAAATGCTGCTCCTAGGACTGCACAAACGTAAACGTTGAATATTGAACGACGTAGGTGAATGACTTTCGATACTCCTCAAATACAGCCTTTTAGAAAGTTTCCGGCTGAGGGTATTATTAGTCTAGCACATACTGGTAAGGTCAGAAAACAATAAACTATCACACCGGAACCACAGCTTCTACGTTTGCGATTTCTTTCTGAGGAATCCTGTAATTTAAAAGTAGGCTATGCTTAGTCCTCACTCCTTTCATTATCTAGGATTGCAGAGGAATGCCAGGGAACCTTTTGTCTACAAACATAAATTTTCATCTTGCTTCAAGTTTGTTGTACGAAAACCTGTGATTTGAATTGGGTAAATGAATACGTCACAGTGCGGCACTGTCATTTAAGCATGTTGACTGAAGTAAAGAGCGCGAGGCAGTCTCCTAAAAAATTAAAAATATCAAAATTTACATTGGCGCTACTGTTCCTTTTAATAAAACACGTTTCATCAGCAACTTTGATCTTGTTTGTAGCGAAGTGAATGGTGAACTGACAACTGTTGATAATTAACTTTGAACTCCTTGTCGTAATCTATCCGGTATTATTCGCAAACAAAACAATTCCCTGCTTCTTAGTTCATCAGAAATGGCAGAACAGTGACAATTGTTATATGGCCTATGGCTACTCTGCATCTGCATTGGCAGAGGCAGCTAGGTGACGAACGCCCGCAGTTCAACTTTAAGCCACCCCGTTTGCTCTTCATGTGCACTTGAAGCGAAGTGATAAATTAAGTGAAAATTAACAGACATCTAAGACACAGTAGAAGATAAGAAAAGGTTATTTTCGTAGTGAATAGAAAGAAAAGCATGCCACAAATAGGTTTACACACATTTTCGACCCTTTTTGTGTCACTGTGATCTATATTTATACATTTTGGCTTAAAATCACTTATAACTTAAACTAGCATCGGTTTTGTATCTTCAGAAACATTAATTTTTGAAACAAGTAGCATACACACTTAAAGGAATTAACACTCCACTAAACTTTCTATGAGATTTATTTGAAACTTAATCATTCAAACATCTACGAATAATAACAATACTTACACATCTCCATTCTGAAATGGATATCCAGTGTCTTCAGAAATAAGACAATCGACAGGGATTGCAATGGATGGGTTGTCAGCAGAATTGTTCATCAGCGGACTGCATTCTCTCGTTACCGAAAAACTGGTATTGAAGTGTGTGGTATTCTCCTGTACAGCTATGGTACCAATGAACAGAAAATGCGGTAAGTTTGACTCTAGAATCAAGTGTGGTCGATATCTTGTTTACTTATGAAATGTTGTACTACCGAAATACACCATGTTTCTTAATGATTCAAAAGTAATTGAGGAAAACGACTACTCACACGAAGAAAGCAGGTGCAAAGTTGCAAACGAGTAGATAACCCCGACCTTAAAATCTTGTACATACACAGGCATCGTTGGATAACGCTCCGCGCCACGAAAGTATGTAGTCCACTTAATTTCTATGCGATTCATGCCCGGGTCGTTCACATATTGTGTTTCCTCGTGTAATTTCATACATTCAGCTTCCGCTTTGTCGATTACGTTTTCTCTGTCCACTCGCATGACTTGTGCAAAGCATTGGAGAGGAATTGTGTAGTTGCTGACTAGCAAATAGATAAATATAATCAATTAGTCATCACATAATGTAAGTATAATTAATAATACCAACAACCATTTTAATGGAAAGAGATATAATAGATAAATCGGTACAAACGCGAATATGTATCTATTTCTTCTGACCGTATCTATTACATTCAGCCCCATGTCTTTGTGTCACTATCAAGCTGTGCATTGGTCAATGAAAAGTCATTGGTGTATAAGAGATGTGTCAAGATATATTGTACAACGTTGTTCGTCAGTATATGTGTGCAGTAGTTGAAGAATGGGTTTGGGTATCATTTATGTCTGAAATTACATGAAACGTTGGTGAAAACTTATCGAGTTAACATACTTGTCAAACAACCCTCGCCTGAAAACCCAGCAGTACAGTTACAAGTGCTTGGAGGACCATCTGGATGACATGTTCCGGGATAACAGAGTACATCCCTCGAAATCCATGAGCATCGAGCTGATAAGTAAAAATTCAGAAACTTATAATTTGACATTAATAGTACATTATATATATATATATATATATATATATATATATATATATAATATATATATATATATATATAATATTTAATATATTATTATGTATATATCGTTTTCGCCTGTTTTTATCATAAGTAGGCGTACAAACAGAGGGGTGTTTTATATATATATATATATATATATATATATATTATATATATATATATATATATATATATATAATGTAAATCAGACATATATATATATATATATATAATATATATATATATATATATATATATATATATATATATTTATATATATCATGTTCACCTGGTGTTATCATAAGTGGGCGTACAGAGGGGTGTTCCATCATGCAGCAAACTATATAAAGATCATAATTGACTATCATCGAGTATCTTTACTGCTATGTCAACGTGTTTCAACTTTTTGTTATTTTTTACTCGCTTCGACGCAATTGGAGGAAACATGCATTAACTTTTAAACATTGTTATCTAACTTTATCCTCGGAATGATTTCACTAAATGTCACCTTACAGTATTTTTTTATTAGAGTTATATCGTGAACCAACTGAAGTCACATCAAAGATAACTGCCTCTTTTCTTCTGGTTATCTCGTGACCCTAATGACACGGATCATGTTTACTGAAGTTAGGTTAAAGATAACTGTTTGATGCTATAAACGATAATCAAATATATCAAACGTATTTCAGAATGTTGCTCTTTCCGTGAATAAGAAAGTAAAGTGATAGTAAGGTCTTTTCAGCTCGGTGCTACTTTGCTATTACTTTTCTTGACAAAGCTGTCGTATACCAGAGAGTTAGTAAATGGCAGATGTATGGGAATAGTATAAAAGGACATACTTGACACCATGGCAATGCTCATATTTATATTCTCACATTAAACAAACGGCATAAAGAAAACACTTACGTTGACACAGACCGTCTTCAACGATGTACGGATCAACCGACTGGTTTCGCGGTAGCAGAGCGTATGCCTTCAAATCGCCACCATAGTCATGTTCACATTTAAGACAACGCTGATCGTCTTTTGATGTGCAACGTCGTTGACCTGTGTCACAGTTTGGAAGCTCGCTGCATTCTTCAAGTCAGAAAAAAATTCGACTGGATTATTGTGCCAACCAACAATACAATCTTGTAACATTAGGTATAAAACAGTTATGAACAGTTATATTGTTACTCAGAAACGTATCTTAACGAGCAATAGTACACACATTATATTGCGATCAGCTACAAAATATGACAACTTACCACATTCAGGTCCACCGCTGTCACAGAAAACTTCACATGTGCCTAAATAGTAAGTCTGAACGAGACGATACCGCCATATTGTCGCTAATTTGTATGTTGTTCTGCAAGCAGATTAATACGAATGATATAAATGCGTAAGCATGATGTATGTGAGTGAATATTTGACTTCAATTCTCGCTTTGACGGATTTTGTTATTCGAGTCTGGTATAGGTAAGGTATATACCTTTTTGCCTTAACCTGCTTAACCAGCGTACTGTCTATTGAAATGCCGTTCAAGTGTTTACTGACCGGTACGCACAGCTCAATCATTAGAGATTAACATTTCTAACAAGAACCATTAAATCTGGTGCCATCATTTTGAGAATATGTGATTTCAGAAATATTGATTATCCAAATTAGCATAAATCATGCATGCCACTATCAAAAACAAAAAACGACTGATCGGTTCTTGCAGTAATAAAAAAGTCTATTTACCAAACTTGATGCTGATTCGAATAGCTGTTCCTGAGATATAGTGCCGATAGAGAGTCAGACAGATATTGGTAAAGTATAGCTCACGCGTGAGAAGCCTTGAATTGGAACAACAATACTTCATACACAGCGCTTTAAGGTGGCGTTGCACATAACACATCGAATTTTGCTCAAAATCACCCTTTTAGCAAGGAATCAATTGCTATTTACTTGTTTATTAAACCAAGATTAAAGAATTGGTGAATTCACCTTTAAGCATGGCAGTCGTACGTTGGGTGAGTACGAAATGAAAACCTCTGCAAATTTATACAAATAACCCGACTTCTTTCTTCTCCCGTCTGCAACTGTTGGTTATGTTCAAGGCCACTTTAAGTTTTGCATTTGAAAGTGGAATGCTTCCTGGAAGTTACCAATGCCATTATTGTGATATTTTGGATAACGTCATGAGATGGCAACTTTATCTAAGAATTTGAAAGTGGTCGTCAGCGTAAAAACAGGAATTTGTTTTGCCTTCAAATATTGACTCATCATTCTGTCGGAATTTTAGCTTATTAAAATTCAGTTATTGAAGAATCCAAACTTTTTAGTTTCTAGTTATGTGAATATTGTGCATAAGCAAATAATATTTACAACGACCACCTTCCTGTCTGAGCACAGGGGAAAGAAATCAGTCCCCTGGGTTGGGGAGGTAGGGGTTTTCTGTGCAACGGTTTAGCTTATTTGATTTTATTAATTTTGACTGTGATATTTCAAATAAAGAGTTCAACTCCAAACCGTCTTAATGCTTTCTTTATTACTGCAAGTAATTTTTTTCATTTTGACTGTGGTTTTTCAAATAAAGATTTCGACTTCACACCGTCTGACTGCTTTATATATTACCTACAAGTCGTTATCTCCTCTCCAACTTGTGTATGAACCAGTCCGAAAACATTGCCAACTTGCTAATCCACTGCCCATATCGGCGGATTAATTGATTGAGTCAACACCACAGCCCTCACACAGGCAGTAAAATAATTTTGCATTTAGACGTTTGGAGTGGAACTCTTTATTTGAAATATCACAATCAAAATTAATAAAGTCAAATAAGGTAAACCGTTGCACACAAAAAACCCTCCCTCCCACCCCAGGGGACTGATTTCTTCCCCATGTGGTCTGAGCTTTGCCATCCTTTATGACCTCCCTACCAAGATGTTATGGTCCGTTCCTAACTGCCTGACCTACAACGGTCATCACCGTATTACAAGAGGGTATTTCAAGAGGGTCATAAATATTTTTATCATATACCCATGCCCATATTGCTTCATCCTAGTGACGTTCACCGTAAAATATCAGCCGTGATATTTCACGGTAAACGTCGAGATATGCACGATAAACGTCATCGGTTTAGGAGTTCTCCCGAACTACATTAGCAATTTGTTGGTAAATAACGTAAACAAACAAAATGGCTGCCGCTCCCGGCCTGCGAAGCGATGTCGCCGACGTAAAACAATGAAGGGCTTCATTGATATACCGAGGACTTGCAGCGATGTCGCGCGTGATGTCGACGTAGCACATTTTCGTTAATCAACGGATGAAAACAGTACATGTTTATGTATTGGCGACACCGTAATCGATGCTACTAATGATGACGGTCTACAATGAGTCTACTTACCTGTAAGCCGTGCAGCGTCCCCAATTCCAAATCCACAGGCTTTATGATATCTGTACCTAACCGTTTCGGAGGTGTAATCGCGATAAGAGATATACGTATTACGTCTAAGAGGGCATAAATCTGGTCTGCATGAGACAGTAAATGAGAATGAAAGTTTATCACCTCACTATTTTCACATTGCGCGAAAAGGTAGGCAATCGTAACTTTACGAAGCATATGACAAAGATATGACCTCTCTTTCTTTGACAGTTATTAGCACACTGGCCGGGGACACAGCATACCTTTGTTTCACAAAGCACTGTCAGATCGAGCTATGGGATACGAAAGAGAATGGATTTACATTTCGCTTTTTCTACTTGCTCTCACTTTACACCAAAAACCTAAAAACACGAAAAAACTGTCACACTATATCAACCATATTTGTGAAGAATTAGTATGATAATGTAAAATTTACGTCCCACTACAATATTACCAAATATGAACTGAAAAAGTCCCCTATTTCAGTACGCATTGCCATGGTCTGTAAAGTGAAACTTTTGCCACAAGTTTGTAACTTCGTTAAAAAATTATGATTAACATCAAGAACAATATTCACCATAGATTAATACACAAAACCATTCAGTGTACAAGTATGCAATTAGCTGAAATGAAAACATTATTCTTTGGCTACTGACACTGTACTACCACTTTCCATAGCATATGTTGTCGCCTTTGGATAATTCTTTCAATCCTAATTTGCCAAACAGTGAAAGTCTGTTATATATGCATATAAGCAAACACGCAAAATGTCTTTCACTACTGTAATTTAACTTTATCATCTCTTTACACAGCATGTTCGAAAACGTTGGTCTAGTCCTTCAAGTTATTACTGATTTTGAAAGTTCATTAAATAAATAAATTACTAATCATTAGGAGACGACTGCATTAACTTGCATGGTACCTGAAACCCGAGTCCTTGCCTGCGCAACTCGGGTGACAAACAGAAGACTTTAAATCCCCAAGGTGTGAATGTTCCATTGCTATGTTTATCTAATCCAGCTGGTGCTATTGTAGTGCCATTTTAGGAAAGGCAGGTCTATGAAATTGTTCCTCTAGGGAAGTAGGGTATTCCTAATTTAATGGAGCCTTCCCGTAATGTTAGTTAACCTAGAAATTTTCATCAGTTCACTTTGGAATATTCATTAAAATGCAACTTATCGATTAACTGACGTCAATATGCAAAATGTCTTTCACTTATAAAATAATATCATTGTCACATCAATATCCATGGCAAATTTCATAAACTTAGGTAATAACATTCAAGTCGTGTGTCCCTAATCGGGAATATCATTATATATGCAAAGTAGTGACTGGCTAATATAAAATATTAAACGACCGACATTAATATTTTATGTACACTGGGCAAAATGCTTGATATACAACAATATATACACATATACTGATTCTGTACACATGTCAAATACGTTAAGTATACACGTTCGTATACTAATAAAATGCAAAACTACAGTGTACACTTAGTGTTCAAAGATCTGCAGTACGTATACTCACGATCTGCATAGAAATACGCTACGCATATCAACGTATTGGAATGTTCAGAGTGTTCCATATACAAAGATGTACGTTGTGTATGGAATTAATAGTGTGTTCCATAAACGTCAATATTCATAATTATGCTAAGCGCATATCAAACATTTAGTCCAGTGGTAGTATTTTCAATGTATATTGCAAGCCATGGTTTTGTCAGCGTTAATCAAGTCTATTCAGACATACATTTCTAGCAAAGAAAGTTCTTAAAATATGGAAATTAGTAATAAGCTTAAGTGAAAATTCTAATAGTCCTTTCATAATGCTTTATAACAGTGTATTTAATGTACATAGCAATTTTTGTCAAATTGATTGAGTACATCCACATATATCCAAATTCGGAAGGTTCGTTAACTATGCAAATTGGTAATAAGAGTCAATAATGCTACCTTCTATGATATTTTATCATGGTATTTCTCTGTCAGTAGAAAGTTCCATCAACTGTGATTTGGTTAATGAAGAAATATGTTAATTATTACTTATCTCAAAATGCTAAAAAAAATTCATCAATGTCATATCACAGTGTGCATCTTCTATGTATATGACAAGTTTTATCAACTTTAGTTCAGTCAATACAGATCTATATCCTAATAATGAAAGTTCATCAAGTATGCAAACTTGAAATTAACCTGTATGTCATCAATTAATATCTTTCAAGACAGCATCACTTTCAAGACAGATATTTTCTAGTGTAATCAACATTTTTAACGAATCTCATCAAATTGTGTTCAGCGGTTCTCAATGTATTTCCGTTTTTTTGTCAAAAAGTTATTGATTATGAGAATAAGTAAATATATGCAAGCCATAATCTGTGTGCCACATTTCATTGTAATCCCATCAGCCTGTAATGAGATATCGCGCGCACAGACAGACAGACAGACAGACGGAAAGACAGACGGAAAACAGACATACGGAAAGACAGAAGGAAAGACGGACGGAAAGACACACAAATAGACACGTATAGATCGGTGCGACATAAGCTCATGTGTGTGAACAGGAGTGCTGAAAGTGGTTGCCTGTTCGTTGATACAGCTGCATTTACTTAAATGAATTGCCGTTTTGAAAATAGAAAATAGTAGATGTAGACATGTAGACTTTTGCTAATATATCTTTGTGGCAACATATTTTACTCCGCCTGTACAGCTCGAGATTTAGAATTTAACTTGTGGCAAAAAAAAGTAACACTCATGAAATTAAAATTTATGAAGAATATGGATTTAGAGAACGTCTAATAAATTTCTATTTTAACTTTACGTTTATTTATTCGTACGTGACACGATTGTTTGACATTATTTCATTTCAAAGTTTCCTTGAGACTTTATTTTCTGAGACTTATGTTGTAAAGATAAACGTATTCTCTAGGTAGAACAGACTTTCAAAACTACGTTTAACATTAATCAAAGACGATTGTCACATGAAAGTAAATTAAATAGCATTGGCGATGCTCGTCAAGCCACATTACGTAATTACTTACTCTTGAGCATTTGCTGTAGGTGAAATGAAGAAACAGGTAAAGCACACCAAAGTGCCAAGAGCTGCCAGCGACAGCACCGTGGTCTTCACGATACGCACACTCATCGACATTTGGTGGTTGGTTCGTTCCACGTTCTGCAAAGATGAAACTGTATATCAGGCTTTCTATAGGAAGAATCTTCTTTAACTGACTACATACTTGACAATTATCTTACTGTTTGTGCTTTGCCAGTGTGAAATGAAAATAGTATTTCCCTCTAATATGCCAACGAATGGTGTGTACGGCAAATGATGTGTCACATACATTATTGGATTCTAGTTTATTATTATTAATCATCATCATCATCATCATCATCATCATCATCATCATCATCATTTAACTAGACAGCCTAGATAGGTATACGCCTCCTTTAACAAGGGTCGAGCAAAGGAAAACTTACATACAAAATAGACATACCAGGATAACAACAAAATTGCAACACACACAGATCACCAGGTAAACGTGTTCGCCAAGCTTTGTTAATAAAAAATTTACAACCATTACGCTGACAAACTATAACACTTGTAAAACGTCTTATTTATGTACGCAACTAATTATACAGTCTATACATTGTAAGAGCGTCAACATTTCAAAGAATGAGGTACAAATGTCACAATTCAAAATCAGTCGCATTGCCCTCTCTAAAAGACTGTTTAAGCGATCCACATCACTCTGACTACAACTACCCAAAATGTTAAGACAATAATCAATAATTGGTAAAATGAAATTATTATAAAATTGACTCCCCGTCAAAATTCGTAAAATTGCTTAATTTTAGTGAAAATATACAATTTTGTCTTTATTTTTTCATAATATCATAAGTGCTAAGTCCTTGATGTCGCATCAAAGGTTAATAAGATTGGTAATTCTATTTACGTCTAGATCTGAAGAGACATAGTCAACGCTAACATGGTCAATGATTGTATTGAATCATGATTAGTAATAAGATAGAATAATTGCTATATATATATTTTAATCTTAGTACATGTAGGACTACTACGCATTGCGTAAACCTTAGATTCAAAAGACGCTTAAAAACTTACATCTTCCAGAGAGCATTTTCATTGTAACTCTAAGCGCCACTGGGCATTGTTTAACTTTGGATATTAGGCGCTATACAAATTTTCTAGATAGATAGATAGATAGATAGATAGATAGATAGATAGATAGATAGATAGATAGATAGACTGTTCAAAAGTGCTTTGTCAGACCCGGGCAGGTATATAGTTTCTGTTTAATCATTCGAAAGGTTGGACATAAATTGGCGATTTTTACCATAAGGGACATATTGTGCCATCATTATCGTTAAGATAGCAACTGTACTGCCTAACTTCCACTTGCATGTTGACAACCAGCGTTCAGTTTAGAAACGGGCAATTTTTACATCTGGTTATTGACACAGTAGGGGCGTTGTAACACTTTCACCGCTAGGGGGCGCATTCTGCGCCAACGGCCAGACTGCGTTTATATGCGTTCGATATACGTTGGCTTTCTCTGATCTACATCATGTTTGTTGACTATTTCCTCAATCCTAGCGTAGCGTACGAGGTAGAGGTCGAACCTATGTGAGCATGCGCGCCAAATTTGTAAACAAATGCCGCCATACTCGGTCATTTGAAGGAACTCTGTCAATTGGAAATTATACAATAGAACAAGTTTCTTGTGCCAGCTATTTAGGAGTTACGATAGATTCATCTTTGTCATGGAAATATCATATACGAAAGGTCATTGAAGTAATTACACCCAAAATTGGTATCATTACACGACTAAGACACTATGTTCCAAAATCCATTCTCATTCAACTTTATAATGCTTTCATCTTACCTCATATAATGTACTGTTTGGAAATCTGGGGAAACACTTTTTCCAGCTATTTAGAGCCAATTTTTCGCCTTCAGAAACGGATTGTTCGCTCAATTACCTTTTCTCATTTCATTGCTCATTCCGAACCTCTGTTTTACAAACTGAATATTTTAGATATCTACAAACTAAGTAAATATTGTACTTGTATGTTTGTTTATGATTTGAAACATAACAATCTTCCTCATACAGTTGAACACTATTTTGAGATTCCAAAGCACTCGTATCCAACACGTTTGACACAAGTTGAAAATTTTCGTATTCCAGGCTCAAATTTGACAATTTCTCAACATAACATTAGGTATGCAGCTGTGAAACACTGGAATTCGCTGCCTGACTATCTCAAACAATTGTCAAGTAGACAAGTTTTCAAGTCTGCATTGAAACATCACTTACTGAATTTACATTAAAACTGTGTTTGTTTCTATCCTCCATCACACTTAAGCTTGTACTGAATAATTATTAGTATACTCACGGGCCATGAACTCGACTAGTCCTTTTAGACTATTTTCATGGTCCCCACCAGATTTTACAATATTGCAATGTTCTTTTCTTTTCTTTGACTTTGTACAACTTCAGTAATACACAGTTTCTTATAATTTTCATTATTGTACATACTGTGAAGCATCTGGTGAAATAAAGCATTCATTCATTCATTCATTCATTCATTTCTCCGCCGTAATTTGTAAGGATTGCGTGGTCAGTTGTTATTTTTCTGTCAGAGGGTATTTAAAATGGCGACGCGGGCACAGTTTAACACTGACAAAGCCCTTGAGCATGTTTTTTCTAGACAGTGATAGTGGAATTGTCACTGATCGTGAAACTGAACTCGACGGAGATAGCGGAAGTCAAATTACAACTCTAATACAGAACTTGAATATGTTCCCGAACCAGTTGAGGCAAGACAGAGATTGCAAGCAAGACCACAGGGAATTGAGTAATCTTGTTGTTGTTGTTGTTGTTGTTGTTGTTGTTGTTGTTGTTGTTATTGTTGTTGTTGATGGTGATGATGATGATGATGATGATGACGATAATATTAAAAACTATTTAAAAACAATGTGTCATTCCTTGCTGTTGTTTGTCGATGTTGTAGATAATTGTAAAAGAAAACTGTAATCGTGACAAAAAAACGACGTAGGTCGCCCAACGTCACTCCCGTCCTATTATACAACCAAGGGTGGAATCGAGATGCCCCTGATCAAGGCTCATCAGCCATCTTCAAGGCCCAGAAAAAAAAAACCCATTCACGAGCGATCGATTGAAATGTGCTATCATAGGCACTGAAATTTATCTCACTGACCTAATTTGGGCTTCACTTGCACTACCGACCTGCAAACGAGTGGAAAAAACGGCGCTTTCCAAGTCGTACCGGTCAAAATCGATCACATTTGAACTTCCCGGTCGATGATGATGGCTCTGTCGTCACTGGGCATTTAAATTGACCAATTTGGAGCCCTGTAAAGGCTGCTTCGGCCAGCTCTCATAACTAATACATGAGGAGGCTTGTCGTCATAAGACATGAGGATGGCAATGAATTTAGTCGGGTACACTTCCGATTACTGGCATAGTCTACATGCGTAGAAAGTTAGTAGCTGGCGCGACAAGTACTATAAACATGCGATGTCAATGATTAATCACTCTTAATCTTAATACTAAGTTTCACATTCTACATTTTAATATTATTATCACCGATGTAAAGATTCAGCACTGGACTGGCCAAGTGCGACTTTTGTTGGTGGCCAACATGCATTTGGTTTTCTCCGTATTCGGGCACATTTTGATGTTTAAACACCGCCTACGAACATGTTCCATGTGTTCAGTTAACATTCCAATTTGACTGCGGTCTTAGCCAATGTTTGTGCGGTAGTATCATAAGCAAACACCTCTTCACATCAGATATATGTAGAGGCATATTATTTATTACAACAGAAACAGCAGAGGACCCAGATTGACCCTTGTGGTACGCCAACTGATAAGCTTAATGGGACACATCGGATTTAAATCCATTTAGAACCACGGTCATAACGCCAAAAATTTTACGTTTAAAGTCACAATTGTATGGTTTACAAAATCAAACGATAACGTCAGAAACTATAACAGTTATGATTTTTTTTTTTTATCAATATTAAAACGCAATGAATTCAAAGGTGAAGTAAGAGCAGACTGACATGAGTGAAAAGCCCTAAATCCAGGTGATCTGCTATGATGTAGATTCTTATCTTGCAAACAGACAATTTTATGTTTGTGGACATATCGCTCCGACACCTTGGACAGAACTGGTAAAACACTCATAGGTCGATAATTACAGGGTCACTTAGACTATGCCTTTCTGTAAGAGGGTTATCTTTGAACGTTTCCATAAGCTGGGAAACGAACCTGAACGAGCGAAATCATTTTAAATACCTGGTAGAGATTGTGCTATGGTAAGTTATTAAGTGTAGCATTAAGTTATTTAGCTATGATAGGTCGAAAGTTCTTCTAGTGCCTCTGCCGAACCTAGAAATCATTAATTTTAACTTTTACAACCAACGAATAAAATAGGAATAAAATAAAACAACAAAAATATGACATTACTCAGTGCAGCTAGCAACAAAATTACAGTAAATTTTAACTGACATCATAACTAACTTTTATCATTATTATCATTATTTAACTGACATCATAACTAACTTTTATCATTATTATCATTAGAATTCTACGCTTCATCTAAATTAGTGAAACGTGAACTAAAATGTAATTTACAAAACACCTTTAGCACCTGCTCACTTCTACATTCTTTATAACATGTCTATGATGAGGAAAATGCTCAAAACCCATCTCATTGAATGAACAAGTCCGTATTTCCACGCCCCTTGACACCTATTTTCACCACTTTGTTGTTTTGTTTGCTTCATTTCTACGTACATTACATTTGATAAGCCATGGACAGACTGAATGTCCGATTAAAAGACTCTAAGCTATACATCATTAAGCGTATAGTATCAATTATACCGATGCATTTTTTCTTTCACACAACAAACAACGAACCTATGTCTTGGAAAATGTGATCGCAAGTTCTCAACTTACCGTGTATCCTCCTATGTACCAGATACAAATTCGTGAAACTGAGACAAGCGGTTTTGGAGTACTCATAATATACGATTAAGGTGGGCTTACTATTGGTAGGTCATTACGTCAGTTAGTTTCACAATCTGTCGATCATGGCTGTGACTATTTTATCTGTCAGAGTGTTTAATTTTCCGAATCTTTTGAAGAGACGAGTGAATTACAATTTCTGTTGATTTAATTTTCGGTTGATGGTTATTCACCACTGAACCACTTTTAATAATCCTCCTTTATGCCAGTCTCAAACCCTCAGTCTGCACATAAACTTTACTGCCCAAAGATTCACCCAAAACAAATGGATTATTCCCGCATGGCCCCGCCCTTTTATTAAACTGGCAGCACAGATCTATTATTGGAAGTCTATATAAACAAGGTAAATTGTGGCCCCTCAGGATGCGTATGGTCTTCGTCAAGACTTGCAGAATCATGGCGAAGACCGAAAAACTATTGTTTTTCCTTTTGATGGCCATATGCGCTACTCCGAATGCAGTTTCCAGTGTGATACGTTTTCAGCCAGGCGTCGTGTATAAGTATGAATACCAAGCCAGAACAGTCGTCGAGAAAGCTGGAGTAATCGTTACGAAGGCTGAGGTAATGTAATATTTACTTCAGCACTAGTCCCATGTCTTTAAATTTTTGTAATTAAGATGGCCCCAAAAACCAAAAGGTTAGAGCGAAATTGGACATAAAATAATCTATCACTGATCGTCACTGTTGTTACCAGGAGGCCACTCAATTGTATGGCACAAACTCAGTAGAAACCAACTCGGCCTAGTCTATCAACTTGGCAGTAACTATCTCGACCTAACATCATCTTAGCCGAAACCAACCCTCTCTACCTTCTCGACACGGCCCAACAAAACGCCTAGACTTTAAAACCCGACCGAAACTTAATAGACCCAGCTTCTATTAAGACTGGTTCTGTTTTTCTTTTACGCTAGACTTGGAACATGCATTTGGAGGAAAAACACGCATAGTGTATTCTGAGAAAGTTGAATTACAACTAATTACTAAGTGTATATTAAATTCATGCCACCAGTGTCCAACTCTATTCATAGTTATAATATTTATATTGAAAAGATATTGCTGTGTAGAGTTGCTCGCAACATTTTCAAAATTTGTGTTGAAGGATGCATTGTTTGGCTACCACATATAGTTGTGCTGGATGGAATGTGTCTTGACAGGCCCATAAATTTTGTCATAACTGAAAAGGTGCTTTATGCAAATACCGCTGTATCCGGTGGTTTCAATTGGGTTCGAACTCACAATGTACGGCACCTAGGCGAGAAGCCAAAGACAAAACCGCTTGGACAAATCCCCAAAGTTTGTTAGTTCAATGACCCAGCATATAGTTGTTGCATTTTTTCTGACTACCACCCCTCCACACACTGTAAAGTTCGTAAAGCACTACAGCTCGTATAGTCACTAGCATATATAGCACACACACTTTATCGAAGCAATGAATACATCGATTAAACTGGGCGAAAGAGCCTCGGGGACAATTCTGTCCACCAATAGAGCTATCAACCCAGGGTAGAAAATACGGTGGTTTATTTCAATAAATTGCTTTTTTTTAATCAAAATTTCAAATGTATCAAACATTTCATTTCATTTCATTGTAATCAATCATTGTTACCGATTAAAGAACCAAATTATTCGTGAATGGAAAGTCTGCAGCGACAAAATGTGTTTAGAGCGATAATGATATCCAGGAAAAATAAAACAATTTGATTGGCTTACTGAACATTAAGAAATATATTGAGATATTTGAAAAAAAATATCAAAAAAGGGGGCGCTGCACCCTACACAGCGTAATTTGCTTAAAAATCACCTTTTGCAAAATAATCATTTCAATTTAGTTAATTTGTTAACCCAAGATTAAAATATCGGTTGTGTTCACCTTTTAGCTTGTCAAACAGTCAAAAGTTGCTTGATAAAGAAGTGTTAATTTATGTAAATGTATAGAAATGTATTTCTCCCAATTTCAAGATTTCCTAAGAATTTCACTCCACTCATGCTTGGTCAAATTTTCTTATTTTTTCACATTATCTTATTTAAATGCTCTATAACAAAACTACTATATTGTTTGGCAATAAATTTCTTCCATTTTTAAAAGAGGCATTTTAATTATGCCAATCATGATTTTAATCACGTTTTGGGTGTCAGTCTATCAACCAATGCTATTTTAGAATGAGGATAATAAAAAACGCAAAAAAGTATTCTTTTTTTCTAATAACACGATTGGAACTAATTTGGGATAATTGGATTTTCATATTTTGCAAATTTCTTAAATGTGTTAGGTGGCATATAGCTGAATGTTGCAATGTCGCAAATTACTCATAAAAACAAGTGTGTAATATAAAAAGAAAAGCATATAAGATAACATTTGTGGATAAAATCGACATTACTTCACTATCCAATTATCAGGAAAAAGTTCCAGTCTTATTAAATGTACTCTTCTTTCAAGTGAAGTATTATATTACAGAAAATAGAATCACGTTTTTGACTTAGATAAATTTGTATCATTAATGCCAAAATTGAGGTTTTTACCCCAAAATATACACCTTTTCATCCTTGAGTAAAATATTGTTACCACACTAAACTTGAGAGTCTCTGCTTTTTGAAAATAAATAGTATAAGGGGATTTCCTTTTCATCTTTAATGAGGAATGTTGCTTTGAAACAAATGTGTTGGCAACATGCAGCTCCACCTTTAAGACATTTGAAAATTGATGTAAATGAACCTGATTAGCATAGGTGGTTACATGTACATATGTACAAAAGTTGATTTTGAATTTGGAGTCCATGACAAAACTGTAATAATTTGTTTTGTTTCCAATTTAAAAATTGCAATATTTGTGCATATAGACGTTTGATAATTGAAATAATTGTACTTGATTAGAATAGAATGGTTTCATGTGCATGGAAAAAAAAATATTTTGGAAGTTCACTGAAATTGATGATCCACTATACATTGGAATCCATGACAAAAGGGTGAATATTTTTTTTCCAATTTTGTGCATATATAGACGTTTGATAATTGACATAATTGTACCTTATTAGAATAGGGCGGTGTCAAGTGCATATATGAAAAGTAATTTTAGTTTGGAATTTCACCCAAAATGTTGATTCACTATACATTGGAGCCTATAGGAAAACTATAATATTTTTTACATACTAAGTTAACAAATCTTTGCATTTATAAGTGTGTGGCAATTGATACAAACAAAATAATTCAAACAGGGTGTTTGAAAGTTCAGGTGTGGACAGAAATATGATATTGGAATTTTACCCAAAATATTATTTCGCTTCTCATGGTAGTCTATATGTAAATTATAAAATATTTTCCCTGGCCAAGATTGTTATCTGTAAAATGTGTAAAGACCCTAATCGTATTGAAAACAAATGAATTCTAGTCGGGACTTGAATTCAATCCTAAGCAATAAAAATGCCGACTGTTTACTTACAGCTGCGCTGGACTTTTCATTTGCTTCAGGGAGTAGAACAAAAACCTGCAGTGAACAAATTCACCAATAAATTAGCCAAACGCTAAAGCTTAAATTGACATCCCAGCACACAGTTCATACCAATCAAAGAGAGTTTGTTTCGGGTCCCCTTCTTTTAAGTCCAAAAATCCTTTCAAGTCCGCCGTCAATGCTTCCGCCCCTCCCACAGGGGGTTCGTGAATGCTCTTAATGAGGAGTTTCCACTTATATGACAATTTCCATTTAATACATGAACGACAATGAACATACTTCAATTACTCGATTTGTCGAATTACTTTTTCCATTTTTTTTCGTAAAACCATTTTTGACATGTTCATCTTAATACTGACGGTCTATACTACTAGTCATATGGGCGGTTCTCGCGATATCATAAAACATATACAGAGGAGGTTGAGTAAAGGTTCATGGTACGGCAACAAACAAAACTTAGTCTAATAAAATTCTTGCCCTATTGACAGAACAATCGTCAATTTTGATATGTACAAAGGGACAATATCGATGCAGATAAAGTGATTATTGATTCTATCGAATACAATAAGCATTCCGGGACATTGCCGCTTCATGTCACAATACGATTATGATGATATATTGCAGTAAACGCTTAACGGAGTCTGTTCATATATAACCAGTGCTGTGGTCATCATAATAATTTGTAAAGACTTTGATATTCCAGTCTGTAAATAAAAGGTTGAATACAAAAACTAACAGATAGTTGAAATAATCCCACGCAGAAGTTTGTGTATGCTTTATCATTTCAGATACATGCTTGGCTATTTCCCTAATTTATAAAGAGGAAGACTAAGTCTTGCCTGGTTTTGTATACAGATAGCATACGACTGTTTCTATTGTTGCATTGTTTCTATTCGGCCACTACACCATTCATTCACACCTACTTTCGGCGACAACATTCGAATTAGTAAAACTATTTGAAAAAAACACATATTGTGTGTTTAATTCATGGTGAGAAGAAATTAAAATGAATGCCTTCAGAATTTCCTAATTAATTACAGACATTGTAAATGCTTAGTACAATAATGTATGCTGCTTATTGTGTAATAATTGTCATATCTGAAAATTACCAGTTGTAATAAAATATTAGATTTGGGGAGGTTGATTGGCTAAACACGCTACAAGCCTCGAGATATAATGTCCGCAACATTTCCATCCACAGTTTAGTATTTGAAATTGATGCACCTTTATTTACTAAATTATGAGGCCACAGAAAAAGTGATTGAAAAGTTCAGTGTTGATTAGAAAACAAATAGAAAGTTCATATAGGAAGGACTTATATTGATCAGTGGACATGAAATTTCAGCATTTTCGAGTAAACATTGCAGCGTATGTAATTCAATCTGGAATGTTTGCCCCATCTCAGTACTTTTAATTTGATCGCAATATTCGGTTTGAGTTATGACCGAAAATAAAGCTCGCGATCAGACCGACAGACAATCTTCTTTGTACGCTTTTAAATGGTGTTTTTATGATTTGTTGTTCGCCATAGCAATAATGCATTCTATCTGTGCTTTGCCAAACTGTTTTCAATATTTATGATGATTTTGAAAGGGGAGAGGGTTGCTCTTATATGAAAAACAAACACGTTCGATTCGAGGCTCGGCATACTTTTGTACCTGCGATGCCTGAATGAGCCAAGATTTGAATTCATCAGTTGACTCGAGCCCGATTTAGTATTCCCATAAGAAAACTCGATATGAAGCCGTCAAAGAAAAAAGGGCACGGTTATTTAGGCGTGCAACTTCGCTTCATGCAGTTCTTTTGACCGCATCATACGACAAAGTAGTATCAGTGTGTAGTGCCTTCAGTTTGCGCTTGCGCACTACCAAGACATCTAAATCTACAGCTCTATTACTCGTCGCTAGTTTGATAAGTTCCCTTCGATTTTAAAACCAATAAGACTTAATGCTAACAATGGCAAGTACATTTCAAAAACGTTTTGTTTCCTATTTTTGACGTCTTAAATAGATGAAACATTACAAGGTTACAGAAAAAACTAACAAACAGATCACTATTCAGTGGTAAGAAACGCCATCCTAGAAGGCTATTGCAATATGATACTTTTTATGTTAAGAAAAATTGTTGGGATACTGCAGAACAAGTAGTGAAGATCAATACTTCATGCATGCGTTTGTGTGACTGCAGGCATTATAAAGATCGTTAGGCTAACGACAGCCATTGAATTCAAATGTCAAAACTGTTAAATGTGGGATAGACATCTGAACTATGCACACCATGTTTTATGACACTAGTGGTTTCACACTTCGCTATGATCAAACTGAGAAGCTAAATGATAAAATATTTCAAACAGAACTTGCTCGCATAAGTCACATTCCTATACATGGGAACCTAATTTGAACATTGATAACTTGATGATATGACGTATTATATTACAGTAGTAAGCGTCTGAAATTCGGCAGCTTGAGCTTTTACTGACACTTTCCATAGGGAAACTTTAACCGTTTTTCAACAACCAAAACATACAAGAAGGGGTTATCGTGCACAATCGGAAATTACAGAAACGAATTACACCTCCAGTTCCCATATTTACATTACACATTTACATTAGAAACACTTGGAAGTGGCCGTCATCCGTGTGATACATCCATGGTGAACATTCATCTTTTGGTAACGCTGGTAAAAGTTTTCCTTATACAATATGATTGAAAATAGACCTTCATTAGTGAAAGAACAGACTAAATTGCAAACATTTTAGAGAACAAATTGCTGACCCCAAGGTACATCCTACTCTAAATGTAAAAAAAGATTATATATCGATAGCAGGGTTGAAAATAAAGATAAAGTGAAGATGTTTGGTTCGGCAGCTTTAACAAGAAACATAAAACGTTTTCGAATATAAAAGCTAACGTGATTAAATTCTTCTGAAGCAGAACTTTGTGTATCCTTATTTTTCTCCCACAAAAAGAATGACAGCAACAATTAATACAAACTCTTGGCTTATTTCTCTAATTTATAAAGAGGAAGACTGGGATTTGTCTACAGATATCAGACACGCAATTTTAGAATGATGTCATAGCTTCTGTTACATCATTTCTATCTGTATCTTCCCATGTTAATTGACAACGTTTGAATTCCTCAGAGAAAATCACCATGCATGTATCTTCACTAGTATTTCGCTTGCCCTCGTTTCTGTTACATTTTAGGCGAGCAGAACTTGAGGCACCTATTGTCGGTCAGCTGAAATTCTGGCGAAAATGATGAAGTCCGGTGTACATTGTATAAAGGACGTCATTTCTGAACATGCTGTTGGTGTTTTTTTGCAACTTTTAATTTTTACGTAAAACTTGAGAGAGTATATGACGTTAGAAAATAGTAGATTAAAAGTACTGCTAATGGATGTACAGAATGTGAACTTTTCATATGAAAGACTTAATATATATTGACCGATCGACTTGGATTTTCACCGCTTTGGGGTACTTAAGATATTGATTCGGTGTTGATGATGAACCGTTAGAAAATGTAAGGTATTCAAGCCAGAATACTTTGCGTATTCTCATTTACATCCAAAAATACAGCTTTTCACCACCACTGTCAGACAATCTTCCGTGTGATATTTTTGATATGTTTGGATTATTTGTATAACGCTATCGACATGACACCTTTTCCCAACAAATATTCAGACGTGGTAGGTAGGGCCTATTTGGCCAAAATCGGCCATACCCACCACGGCTATTAACTTCATGAGTTTACTTTTCTTGTTTACGCACTTTATAGATTGGAAATCTTGGAATGGATATTATTAGGTTGACAACCCCCACACGTGGGCAGCGAATTAAGATTATTCTTTGCATGGAGCTAGCTCCATGCTCTTTGTAAGACAGTTGCGATTCCGAATAAAGCAAGACAAATTTGTTGGTTTCACTGATTTCCCTACAACACTAACGTTCATCAAACAGGGAAAACTATGCAGACCTAGCAAAGCCGTTTGCAATGACATTCGAAAGACAGTGAGCATGCAATGACCAAGATATTCCACAATGCTTGCCGTATAGCATGGAGTAGCTCTGCGTGGCAGGGCTGTGTGTTACCGACGTTATACGGCCTCCCACCACATGTGGTGGGAGGGCTTTATACATGTGGTGGGAGGCCGTATAACGCAGCCTTGCAACGCAGAGCTAAGCATGGGGGTACTAGCTCCGCTCCTGGCTCCATGACTAACCATGGAGGTAGAAGAGAACAGTTTTGCCTCCTGAGACTGACGTACTCGTAACCCAAAAATAAAGCCACGGAGGTTACTATTAATTCAAAAGTAATTTTCTGCCTAGGTTTCAACCGATGTGCGATGGTCAACCATTAGCCCTTACGGCCGATATGAGTCAAGAGTGCTGGCTATGACTACGCCGTAGCAGTATTATAGCCTGCCATGCAGAGCGGATTAACGCCAGTGTAGAAGCCAAAGAAGTAGAAGAGGCCCTTCTTTTATTTCACATGTGGTGTTTGGCCCTAGCGAACTTTGCAGCCGCCCAAGTGTGTGTATGGTGATTTGTGTTTGTCCACAGTGTTCCCCTCTATTGTGATACAGGGTAACATAGTGAACGGAACATGTACACAAAGGTCCACACAGCATCGTACCATGGTGCATCAGAAAAACGTGAAATTTTTTATTCTATAGAGAGAGATTGAATGCACACAATTAGCACCTAGTTAAAGCATGTGGCAACTTTTTAGAATAACACAAACGGACCCTGAAGCAGTTCCTCTAATATTAACAATCCATGTAGGCACAGACCTTGTCCGTAATGTAGGAGACATCATAGTTTTTTACTCCATGGATCCACTATATAGATTGGTGAGACACCATGGAATTTTTTTTCGGCCCAACCACGTGTGTTGCAAATTTGGTTGCATTTTTTTATTGTTACTGAACTGATATGGCCGTCACCAACTTAAACAATTTGATGTCAATTTGTTGCAGTTCTAGCTCCCCTCCCCAACAACCCCAACGTCGCGGAACATCCGGGTTTTAGCGCGGCGATTGAGTCATTTGTTGCATCACATCACGGTGAATACACATGACCGAAGTTTGGATTTGTCGACTGCTATACTGTACAATATATTCAATGTTTCAATGTAGATGAATGTTCAGTTCTAATGTACATGTATATGACACAATTTCTGTATCGTTTGCTATCTCGTAGCGTCTGATCTAAATCCACCCTTATGTTACAACCCACTGAGAAGGAACTCGGCATGGCATCTCAAACGAAACTTTGTACTAGTGTATACATAACAGTTTTTTTGTAGTTTTGAACTACTGTAGCAAACAGTATGACTAACCAGTACATAGGACTAGGGGTAATTACAAATGTTCAGAACAGCGATTTTATTCAATCACATACACGCTTCCTGAAAGGTATCAAAACATTGGGCTGATCTAACATTTGTAGATAAACATCGAGAACAGTAGTATTAGTGCATGTTTATAATCCAGAGTGGGCCAGTTCCTGTGTGGGGAAAAGTTAAAATGAAAAGAATTTCTTCAATCTAAACTTTCTCAAGTTATTTATAACACTTATGTCAATTTTAAACAAACGGAGTTCTGTTCTAAAAAGCAAACATGTCCTACTTGAGCACCAGCATATCTTTTCAATCTCTACTTTGTCAAGTTAGTTTTAATACTTATGACAATTTTAAACAAACGGGGTTTGTTCATAAAAAAACAAACATATCTATTTGAGCACCAGCATATCTTTTTCGGCACGCTACCTTTACATGTCCTTTGTTCGAAAGCAAACATAACTAATCGATACTTCAATCTTTACGGCGAGTAGATTATGCAGGTAATTAAAATGGCCATATTTCTTCATATTTTGTTGACTTTAAGATCCTGGAATCTGGGTTTGTCGGACGCTAACAATAAGATTGGTACCTCTTATCTACATTCATGTCAGGATAAGTATGTTCTTATTTGAAAGTTTATCGGTTCGTTTTGCTCACTTCACTTACACGTAACTGTGCAAACCATGGGAACTAGATTCTCACAAACACATTCTGTGAGTCGTAATCAGCTATACACAGATTGGTAGTTCCGAGCATTGTCAGATTGTCCCCGACTAACACTTTTGAAGCCAAATTAAGCGATACATTCATTGCCTAGATTGTAAGGTATCTTGTATTTATATATCTGCGCCTCATTGAATTTCAGCTGTGAGGAGGAAACCGGCATAAGATTGCGACAAATAAACTAGGTTATTGAATCATTTTATTTCAGAGATGGAGATGTAGCCCTGTGGTTGTGGTCGCTTAAATGAATTGTCGAATTCACAATGATTTGAATTGGTCATATACCCTATATTAACATGACGACTGGAAGTATGAGACACCTTTCATGTCATTTAAAAAACGTTCTATATAAAAGTTGTTATTACATATATCGCAACAACAACGGACGATAAGATATCGGGTTCATAGTCGGTTCGGATGGTAGGGTTCCTATGCATCCCATGGATATATTTTTATCTACATTTTTGTAATTTTCATGGTCTACAGTTAATGAATTTTGATGTTCCCAAAATCAAATATTGTCCCATTGGTTTCATTTGGCGCCATCTTGGCCGCCATCTTGGATTTTTAAAATGGGGTAGGAGTCACATATTTACCGCTCGACGGAAACAGAAATTATAAAATACTATAAACGTCACATTTTAGAAAGCCCAGATTGTGGTCTTTTCATTGATATATACCCTAATGGGGATAAATTAATATTCGAACGTCGATTAAACTTTATATCGGCCATTGACCGTAAATCGTAAAATTTGCTAAATTTCAAACCCAATAATTAAGTTCCCGTTCCTCCAACAATTTTTCAGAAGGTATTTATATATTTTTGGAAGAAGTTAGTGCAATAAACAGGAAAAACAACATTAAAAAATGTGTCTTGAGATGAAGTGGGTGCATGAGCTTGTTTTCTTAATACGTGGTATGCCATATATCAGTGTGTAATATAAAGGGGAAGGGTAATGTTTCCCATTATGTTTCGAATCATAAATGATAAAACAATAAAAATGTTACATTTTTTGAAAGTGCTGAATCAGGTGTTTCTAAACATATATAGTTTCATGGGGAAAAGTCGCATATTACAAAGTTACAAAGCTTTAGCTTTTCAGTTTGTGTCGATTTTAAGTGATTTTTTAAAAACATATGTACTCATATGTAGTATGTCACATACCTCTCTGTAATAGACTTATGGTTTGCCTTGCGTTGAGGAAGAAAATGCTAACTAGAGTTAACTTTAGCTTCTAGGAAATTTTTGTGTCTTGCGCTTTCTGTGTTGTTTGTTGAGACCGTGTGGACTGGTGTTTGGATTTAGTTTCTAGTTTTTTCGTCGTATTATCGGAGTCTCATTCTCAGTATGAAATAATTTATGTCTTATAGGAGATTGATTCTGTTTGGATCTTTTTGTGTTGGGATTATTTTCAAGTTTAGCAAAGAGCGTTAATTTCTATTATTGTTTGATTTGTGTCAAGAAAGATTCTAGTAAATCCATGTTTTTTGTTGGTGACTGTGTTGCGTTTATGTTTGGTATGTTGTAATATTGTGTTGAGATCTTTTGTTTATCATTTTGTGCAGTAATTTTTGCTTTTTTAGTTTTATTACGCCTTCCGTTTCTAAGTTCTTCACACAATATTGTGTGTTGTCATGTTTTGCCATTGTGTTACGGTAGTGCTATGTAAGGGAAGTGCGGTGGCCTTTGAAAGACCCTTTGGTTTTGGTTTGTACCGTAGTGTAAGGGAAAACCCGACTTATGGTCGTTGCTATAAATGTTTGTGTTTTGGGTTGTTTAGCCTCCGTTTTGCCTATTTGAAGAATCGTCTTTGCAGTCTTCCATCCAGCGTTGTCCCGGTGCTTTATTGGGTGTAGAGGTAAATAGTTAGAGATCAGGGTGACAAATTGGTTGCCACGGTGTCTTTCCAGGTGTTGCCACTTTTGAAGGAATTCAACACTCGGTATTTTGGCCTGGTAAGTATGCCTTTAAGGTGTACCTGTAGGCTACGTGGTACTGAATAGGGGCCACTTGGGTTTCAACACATTCGATACTCTTTGCTGTCATGGAGGTACCATATCTCGCTTATACCCCGGTTGTATGAGTAACTGGGATCTGAAATGGGAAAGGCTCAATTAATATCCATCTTTGCTAATGTTAATTCTCGTTTGGCTTACAGATGGCCACCACTTGTTTCGTTGAAAATTTGACTTTCAAATCGACAAAACATTTAGTATGACTTTCTCTTGTGTGTTATTTATGGAAAACATGATGTTGTTGTCAAATATCTCAAATGTTAGATTGTGATAGATAGGCTTCCCTGTGTAATCATACAAATGAGTTAAGGGACAAAGTCGCCAATTTTTCATTAATTGTGTTTAATACGAGATACTACTTATATTGTGTGACATGTTGAAAGATACTGAATGAATGGGTGACCATGCATATATTTGACCCCGATTTTAGACAAATTAAATGAAACCATGGCGAAAATGAATTAATGGTCATGACCATTAATTCATTTTCGACATGGTTTCATGTATCGTGTCTAAAACCGGGGTCGAATATATGCATGGTCACCCATTCATTTAGTATATTTCAACATGTCAAACAATATAAGTTGTATCTCGTATCAAACAAAATTCATGAGAAAATGGCCGACTTTATCCCTTTAAGTGGGAATATATTGGAGTAGATTATAGTAATCGAAGAAAATGGTTAACACTATAGAAAGACTTATCTCGGACTGCGGGGACCTAAATACGGAAAAACAGCACAGAATACTTGCCAAATGCATAAACTGTTCAGGTATAGTACAGGCAGTACTGTACAATATGGAATGTACAACATACAAATAAAAAAATGGCAAATTTTGTCAACTTTTTATAATGTTTGTATTGCATCATTACTGTCGGGATTAGGATTTTCTCAATCTATAAATAAGCTATTACTTGATTACACCTTGATTTAGCATTACCGATATTTTGCATTTGCCTCGCAACCAGCCACGCCTAGTCCCTGGGATCGCGAAAAATGCCTTTAACGAACCTTTTGAACGCTTTTTGTAAATTGTGTAAGAATGCTTGCACTGTGGAGTACAATGTGTAAAGCCGTTGTCTAGATCGCTTGACTCTGATGATTATGTTGACTTCTTTTTTCGTAGCTGCTGGTGGCTGATCTAACTCGAAAATTAGATCAATCTGGCTCTATGATTCGATCATGCTAGTGGAATGATGTATTCAAGCATGGACCCTAAAACGTCCGTTTATAGGGTCTATGCTTTAAAGAAGTCAGGGTCTAACATTGGCTAAATGTCATCCATGATGAGAAACTAATGATAGATTCACTTACAAGACTTTTTAAACATTGATGTGTTTATGGGAATGTAAGCCTTTTTTAGTCATTTTTTTAAGGTTTGTCTCGCCTTCTTATTGCCTGGTGTAGAGAGTGTTTGTTCGCCTTTTGTTACTATTTAGTTGCGTAATTTTAATGTGTTCTGTAACATTCGTCTTTTCTGGTTTTAGTTCCAGAATTATTTTGCTATTGAATTTTAGTACCCAGTCGACAATGTAATCCTCATTGGGAGTATATAGTGTTCTGCGTTGTAAAATTATTTTGACAAATTGGTTATGATCTCTTGTTTTCTGGCAAGGAAGGTAAAGTATTGTCGATTCATCTGTCTTAGTATGGAGAAGCTATATTGTGGATTGTGATTGGTTTTGAGCGATAAAAGATTCTCTCGTGTTCCTGTGTGGTATTCAGAGTAATACTAATAATAGTGAGCTCTCAATTCGCCAGACGATGACGTGACTGTGCATATATTTATGATATACTGCACAGTTGGCCATTCCTATCTCAAAAGTGGGTTTCTTTCACATTGTTATTATTTTCATCACAAGTTTCAATATACTGATATAGTATTATATATTATTGCCTGAATACAAGGCTTTATGTGCCCGACAGCAGGTGACAATTTGCCCGACGCCAGGAAGGCAGATTGTCTCCTGCTGCGAGGGCACATAAACCAATGTATTCAGGCTATAATGTTTTTATTACATGCCTCTTCACATTTAATGATATATGAGATTTAGTTACGTGCGGGGCATTTTCAAACAATATTGCCACTATCGACCAGCACCGAACAGATTTTAACGAAAGTCCAAATAGCAGTGCGCGCAGGGATATTTTACATCTGGCGTTAAGCGTCTATTTTGACGTCGAAAATGTCGAAGGGCTTCACTGGACCGGGTAACCATGGAAATCAGTCAGTACATCGTTCACTGGCCCGCTAACTTCCCGGATGTTCCTACTCATATCAATACACTGATTAACACTCACATCGAGGCATGTAATAAAGCAATAAACAACCCCTACAGATTGGGTATACCACTCGTTTTTGACCATTTTACTCCTTATACACACGAGTGGGGCTCATGTGTATATGTTGTTTACCGTGGTTTACAGTGTGGTTTCCCGTTCAAATGGTGCTTCATTGCTTATATATCACTCGCGATACAATAAAAGAATGGGATTAATTATTGCTGCTGTCATATCAATTTAGCATGAAGACTATGAAATCCAATTTAGAGTTTCTGGTTGTGAAATATATAATTTTGATATATTGTTTTTAAAAAGATGCGTGATGAACTTGTTTACATCTTTCCAAATAATTTGCATATTGATGCCTTATGTCGAAATTGCCCGAAAACATACGCATACTGTGATGCCTCATCAAAAGTTATATCAATTAAGCGATTTTGTTGAAATCCAAGCTGTTATATAGCTATTAACTTTCTTTCCCTTGTTTGAGTTATTGAAATGAGTAAAACGTCTTTTATTTACCATCATTTTAACTTTTTTAGTGGTATTTAATGCCTGAAGAGTATTTTTCATGTTCATTTAAACAAGTAAATATCAGTAAAGTAACATAAACTTTTGAGTTTAGGCATTGTCACTGAATAATTTTTTAGCTACCCCATCAAGCCATATCTTGTTGGAAAAACAACTGCCTTAGTGTTTCAGAGATATGATATTTATGTGGCTTCCTTATTCCCTGCATTTGGTAGGAGAGGAAACATTACCCATACCCCTATCTCTTAAATGTATATTATAGAGGGATATACGGCATACCACATATTAGGAAAACAATCGACGCACCCCATAAATCTCAAGATACACACTTTTAATGTTTCTTCTTCTTTATTGCATTAAGTTCTTTAAATAATATATAAATACCTGTTTAAAATTGTTTGGAGGAGCAGGAACTTAATAATGGGGTTTAAATTAAGCAAATTTTACAATTTACATTTAATGGCCGATATAAAATCTAATCGATGTTTGAATATTGATTTATTCCCATTAAGTTATATACCAATGGTTAGGGCATTGTCTGGGATTTCTAAAAATGTATTGTTTATGGTACTTTGTTGTTTTTGTTTCCAACTAGCGGTAAATATGTTACCTTTAACCCATTCCTATTTAACTAGTGACGGCGTGACAGCCCCATACAAAACAAGTCGTTACACTCTTGTCAACCATCAGTAAATGGCAAATAAGCAGATGATGACAGCTGAGAATACTAGCTAACAGAAAATCATGGTGGGTAAAATGCCTTAGAGGGGATGATTTCGATAACTGGCCAACGGACTAACTGTACATGTCTTGTGCATATTGTTTTAAAAAATCTCTTATAATTGACACAAACTGAAAGGTTTAAGTTTTGTAACTTTCAATAAGGGGGTATTTCCCAATAAAGCTATACGTGTTTACAAAGGCCCTTTTCCGATCTTTGAACCAATATAACATTTATATGGTTTAATGACTCATGAATCGAGGCAGAAAGGGAAACATTACCCTTACCCCTTATGTTATAATGTTGTTTAAAAAATCACTTGAAATTGACACAAACTGAAAGCTTAAGCTTTGTGACTTTAAAATATACGACTTTTCCCCATAAAACTATACATGCTTAGAAAGACCCTTTTCAGAACTTTCAATCAGTATAACATTTATATGATTTCATAATTTATGACTCGAGGCAGAAAGGGAACCATTACCTCTACCCCATATATTATAACTTTGTTTTTAAAAAAACCACCTAAAATCGACACAAACTGAAAGGTTAAAGCTTTGAACTTTTTAATATGCGACATTTCCCCATAAAACTATATATGTTTAGAAACACCTGATTCAGTACTTTCAAAATATGTAAAACTTTTATGATTTCATCATTCATGATTCGAAACAAAAAGGGAAACATTACCCCTCCCCTATATTACACACGGATATGTGGCATACCACGTATTAAGAAAACAAGCTCATGCACCCACTAAATCTCAAGACACATACTTTTAATGTTGTTTTTCTTGTTTAAGTTCTTCCAAAAATATATTAATACCTTATGAAAAATTGTTTGGAGGAAATGGAACTTAATTATCGGGTTTGAAATTTAGCAAATTTTACGATTTACGGTCAATGGCCGATATAAAGTCTAATCGACGTTCGAATATTAATTTATCCCCATTAAGTTATATATCAATGAAAAGGCAATAATAATGTTACGTTTATAGTATTTTATTGTTTCTGTTTCAGTCGAGGGGTAAAAATGTGACCCTACCCCATTGTTGAAATCCAAGATGGCGGCCATGATGGTGTCAAATGAACCCCATGGGACAATATTTGATTTTGGGAACATCAAAATTCATTAACTATAGGCCCTAAGGATTACAAAAGTTTAGGATAAAAATATATACATAGGGTGCATGGGAACCCTACCTTTCGACTACACTATCAGACATACAGACTTCATCCATGCCAGGAAATGCCAAGAGGATTTGACCGGTTGACCTCGCTGTTAATTTTATGCAGAAATTACAATAACAATGCTTGGTCGAATGACGTAGTGCCTTGAGGGCCGGATCGCCAGTGGTATAGGGGAGGAGTACCTTCCCGATGGAGATAAGTGGTGCGGATTACCGTCGCCTAGGTGACTGGCTTATACGCGTGCCAAAAGACACCGTCCCCGTCTCGGGGCTGTTCTCGGAGCGGGACCGTTTTCTCTGGTTTTCCGTCAATGTTTTCCACCATGGACAAATGGTAACAACACTGAACAAAAACCTAAATTATCTGCTTGTCAACCCAGTTTGTGTCAGTGCCGCCGGTCACGCGCACAACCCAAAAGTTTGACCGTCACTTAATATCGAACAATATTCAAAGAAACGGTCCTACTAATTACTGCCGTCCCTGCCCGTCATTCTTCTAGCACTGCCCGTCACGAAATTGGCCTTTTCAATACAGTAATAGGTCGATATCTTAATATTCCACAACATTTACTTGTGATATAAACTTATAAAATCATAGTCCAGGGCCCCCAAACCGCCGATCGATTTACGACCCGATAGTTATGCCGCTGACGCTGATATTCACCGGTGGTTGCCTGTGTGTGCGTACATGGACAGTCTGCATAGCCCTTGAATGTGGTCTCGGTTTTGATCAAACTTACAATTGAGGAGTATATATCAAAACTGATAAATGATTTATGTTTTCTCATGGATTTACAACACGCTTCGCCCCGGTGTTCATTTTTGGCCCTGGAATTCCATCTACCCACCCTTTGCAGAGTAGTAAGCTTATGGGGCAAGTAAACATGGATGCGCCAGTGCGATTCAACGATCAACCTGTATATCGGATCGAAAGTCAACAATTTTACGGCTCGGACTATGATTTTACAAGTTTATATAAAAAGTATAAGGCGCAGGGTATTATATATTGACTGATTACTGTAGCTATGATGGGCTACATTCAGGACGGGCAGCTACGGGCAGTAATTAGTAGGCAAAACAGGTGGTTTTCACCGTGGGCAGAACTCGGTGCAATGATACTGAACATTAATAGTAAGCCTGTCACCTTGAAGGTAATGCTGTAGGTGAAACAAGGACTTCAAACGCACGATGGTACAAACAACACCACAAGTGAAACGCACACATAGAAATACACGCGTTCCTACGTTGTGCCCACCCGGGCCACGCGATTAAAATATGACTGATACTGCTAGATAGTGTTAATTGGGTCGGTAAACAGTCAATTAATAGTTTAATTGACTACCTGGGTGATTGGCAGGTCGTGTCCAACGACGCATATGCAAAGCAGGCCAAAAGACAAAAGCCCCCAAAGATATTGACAGCTGGCCAGGGGTCACCATGAATACGTAATGACGCTTCACTACGCAGAAACTGCGTAGTCAAGCCCTTCTTAACCGGTCAAATCCTCTTGGCATTTTCCCTCATGTCGTATGTACGTGTAAGTTATATATTGTATGATAAAAATGTTGAGATTGCGAAGGGCAAAATGAATGAAATTTGCAAGCTAGTCGTACTTCCCCATGCAAACCGCAGGATTTGTCATCGCTTCATGACACGTATTTGAGAAACTGGTGTGATAAAAGACCCACATTGCTTTTTGCAGTTGTAAGTTTGGATCTGTTAGTAAACAGATGATAAGAGAATAAAAACATTTAAGAGTGGAAGCCAATCGAAATGCATACGATGACAAAATAATGATGTTTTGCTTTTGTAATTGAATCATTTAGGATTCTATTTGTTCCAGGTTTTCGACTATGTTAGCAAGATGGGACCGTGTTTATGCAAGTTTTGTGAGATTCTAATTCATTTTCATTTTTTGTCCAAAGATGCAAAACTTAAATGATGATGAATTGCACCCAGCTTTTTAAAAAAAAAATGAATAGTTCTGACCATTTGTCTGGTGTTAAACTATCAAAACCTATAAACGTCAAATTTGCAAAAATATGACATAAACTATTATATAAATATATCAAAATAAATATATTAAAATAAACATTTATGATACAATGTTGTATTTTTTTAGAATTTCAGAAGTTTAAATATTAAGTGTGTAAGTTAGCATCATCGCATCAGTAATTTTTCTATGGTAATGGATGCCTATTTTTTTCTTTCAGACTTTAAAGCATTCTGAAGCAGATGCTGTTTCTTTAGTTCCTCGTAAATTATGAGCGGCTTTAGACTGAATTAACGAAACTCGCAGATGGTTTAAAATAGCCCCCCCCCCAACAAATTCAAAATTTATTGCTAGAAGTTTAAAGTCCCCATCACAAAGTAGGACAAAATGTGGCATCTCCGCATATGTGTTTGATAATTCATGTAATATACTTGCTTGGAGTCATGGTGACCGGTAAAAAGTGCATGAGTGTACTAAAAAAATCGATTTTTTGATTTCATCTATAATGTTATCACAAAGCATAGTAGTCTTCTGGATAACTATGAACAATTTTTCCAATATAAAACAAAAAATATCTGTACATTTATGAATGTATCATGATTGATATAAATGTACGTATACCTGATAAGCATACTCTTTACATGTACAAATTTGTACAAGAAATTTAATTTTAGAATTTCACCGAAAGTATTGATTCAATATATTGTAGTCTACGACAAAACTGAGAATTTTTCATTATACAGCTAGCAATACCTGCGCATTTATAGACTTCTGATACTTGATATAAATGTACATGATTAGAATAGGGCGGTAAAAATTTAGTGCATATGTGTAGATGAAATTTGATTTTGAATTGGCCGAAACTGTTGATTCATGGTAGAATAGAGTCTATGAGAAAACTATTGATATTTTTACAATAACCACATCTGTGCTTTTATAAGTGTTTGACAATTGATACAATTGTATTCAAATATATTGTTTGAAAGGTCATATATGGATAACAAATATGATATTGGAATTTCACCAAAATTGATTTTTTGAAATTCTGTTCATCAGCACTGCTGCAGTTGACAGAATTGCCCTGAGTCTTTCTTTTGCTCAGTTTCAGCGATGTATTGCTTCCATAATTTGTGTGCGATGTGTGATAGTGGGTGTACAAGCGTGAGTGCTACATGAACCCTACAACGTGTGGAGAATCCGTGGCATTATTAGGCCAACCATATTTCGATGTGGAAATCAGAGAAAGACATGATAAATTATGTCTGAATTGCATTTCGTCACAGATTTCAGACCCAAGGAAATGACGTTTACCAGCTAATTTTACATAAACCGCTGCGATTTTGTGAACAAATTCGAAAATTTAATTCTGCGAGGTGCGCGATACATTTGGCGGCCAGGCATCTTCCTAGTTTGGAAAGAGAAAAACAATTGTGTGGAATCGGCTTTAAATTGATATTTACGAGTGTTGACCAGCAATATTGCGCATGAAGTAGTTGCTCTTGTGCGACGTGTTCTGTCTTATGCGTGAAACAAAAACGAATATTGCAATTTGATACACAGCCCCTTATTTCCGATATGCGATTTTCGATATTGGTTTGGACCCGACAATGTTACATTTTAGTGATAATCCCCTCTCACTGAGACTGATACATTTTAGACAAAACATCCATCCGCGCCTATACTGTCCACGGTTTCCTTAATAGCTGGTGTCTACACGTAAAAAGCGCGCTCCTTCCTGCCCTTGTGATACTTTCTGATAAAACCCGAAAGTTGGTGTCTATGCTGAGCCGCTGTTAACTCAGCCTGAGGCTGATCTGAAAGTCTGGCACAAGGACAGCTATGGATCTAGAACGGCTGTCAGTCGATGATAGTTACATAAAGGCACTTCTTCAAGTTGATCCGGGAAAAGTGAAAAAAGAAAGTAAGGATAGATATCGAGCTGTAGAGAACTGCAAATTAATTACGTGTTTATAAACCCCCATCAATTATTTTATTCTGAATAAGGAACGCATCTGGCGAAAAGTGGTTACCCTGAAACTCTGTCCACTCTGGCAAACGCAACTCAATAACAGCTCTATCGGGATTGGGGGGAGCATGGTGACCATGTGCCGTCTGTTTCGGAAACAAAGCAGAATAACTCGTTTGTAATTAAATATGCCTGACTGAAACATTCATTTAATTTGAAACTTATTATTTGGCATAGCCGTCCGACTTGCGACGCCAGGTCAAGTCAACATTAAAGCCGCAATTTTCAATCCTAGGTTCTCGCATTAGTGGAGTTCTCCTCCCAGTCAAACACTTGGCCAGTATGATGTTTGATTTCTATACCATTAATTACACAAACTGATCTCAACCTTTTGGCTTCTTTTGCCAATCCTGCAAACAGAGTTTATGCAAGGTTTTCGTTTGATTGACAGTCCGTTCAAATCGCCAATGGTCATTGATTCCCAAACACCAACGCTCGAATTTCCTAAAAATCATCTTCCAGTCGCGTTAGAATTTGAATATAACCACAGAGTTCGATCGGCAGCAGCTTCGCGCTGACTGCTTGACAGTTTTCTGCCCTGTTGCGGCCGGAAAAAACTAGAAAGTGGCAGTTTCTGGAGCGTGTGCTCGCGTGTTGCCTATTTGGTGTCCACTTACACAGTGAACGCAACCACAGCTTCGCGCCCTTTTAAAAGGAGACTCCGCCTTTACAAATGAAACATTGACAAACGAATTAACTTCCTGTTCTACACCAAATTTCGATATTCGATTTATTCCTAGCATATTGCAAAGCGATGGCCTTTACATCTTCTCACTTATTTCGTGCGAACATTGCATATGTGCTGGATTTCGAGCTAATACGCGTTTCGTTCTCTAATATCGTCATCATATATAAGCTGGCCGCGTAATGCACGGCGTTACATGTAAAATCCGATGTTGGGAATGCCAACTCTAAAACGACAATCACAGAAAGAAATATCACGATATTTCAGAATTCCTTCTTCGATTTCGACATTCAAATTCGGTTGGCCTAATAATGCCACGGATTGTGGAGGGGTGGCAGTAAGAAAAATGTATCTTTTTAGGGGTCACCTTACATTTGAAAACTGCAAAGGAGATTCATGTATTTTTCAAAAGGCACAGGGGGGTCACTTAATGTTCATAAGTATCCATCCGCTCAAAAAGCACTTTCAGTGTTTAAAAATATTCTGGTAAATATAAAATAATCCGCTGCATGATTTCTTTCTCTGATATAATTTAACTGTAAAAATGTTTAATTATCTGTCAAATGAACATCTTGCCTTGGCAACTCTTAGGCTTGTGTTCTTGTAAATCGAGCTCACTTAGGGCAGTAAACAATTCCTATATTACTTGAATATTAGAGATATAGCAAGTTTTGTCAGGGAAACTATGTAATAGTTACCTTAAGACTAACATGAAAAGTTAAATAATATTCAAATATCAAAATTGTTGTCCGCATTTGAACCTTCAAATACCCTATTTGAATCAAGTACATTTGTATCGATTCTCAAACATCTATAAGCTCAGATTTATTTACTTTTATTTAGTATTGTAAAAATATTTATAGTTTTCTCATAGACTCCAATGTACTTTGAATTAACATTTCGGTGAATTTCCAAAGTCAAACTTCTTACACACACACATCCTCTTGTAACAACCCTGATCTCATCAAGTAATTTAAATGAATTATCAAACGCCTATAAATACACAGATTTAGCTAGATTTGTATTGAGAAAATTATTCATAGTTTTCTCATAGACTGTTATGTATAGTGAATCAACATTCAGGTGAAAATCCGAAATTAAATTTCTTGCAAACACATCCACTGGTAACTACCCTAGTCTAATCAAGTACATTTACATTAATTACTTAACGTCTGTAAATGCACAGATATTTTTAATCTTAGAATTGAAAAGAATTGTATATAGTTCTCTAATAGACTACTATGTATCAACATTTTCAGCGAAATTCCAAAATCAATTTTTGTACACATAATACGCACTTGTTTTAACTATCCTATTCTGATCAAGTACAAAAATGTTAATCACCCAACGTCTATATATGCACAAGTATGGCAAGTTTTTCATTGGGAAAAATTCACAGTTTTGTCATGGGCTCTCATGTGCAGTGGATGAACATTTTCACTGAAATTCCAATATCAAATATTTGTACACATGCGAGTTGTAACCACCCTTTCCAATCATTGTGCCAATTATCAAATATCTAAAAATGCACAGAACAGATATTGCTAGTTTTTATTGGAAAAGTATTACATAGTTTTCGCATGGACTACCATGTATAGGAAATTAACGTTATAACATTATCAATTGAATCCAAATATTATCTTTTTGTACACACAGGCACTGTTAACCTTCCACTGCAAGCAAAGTACATTTACATGAATCAGAAAGCATATGTACACAGATCTAAATTGTTTTTAAAGGAAAATGTCAATAGTATAGACTCTCATATATTATGATTTGATATTTTAGGATGAAGTACTATATCTGCCTCATTTTGCCTTCTAATAGTTTGGCAAAAAGTGGTGACCCTCCAAATAAGGCATACACGACATTTCATGACCATTCAAAAAATGCTTGCACAAAAAATGCGACCCAACTGTAATTTCTATCCTGTCCCTTTGTGGGGTGATTTCAAAATTATAGCAATTCAGAAGGGGAGATTTGAACGCATCGTGAATTTGCTAGGGGTAATTTGTGTAAACCTGAGAATCGTTTTGGATTCTATCTCCCCCCCCCCCCGAGGTGTTCGATTATGCAACATAACTCGAGCGGGGGGGGGGTCATGAAATATTTGTCATCTCAAAAGGAAGTCATCGATTTTTTGGTGCGTATGGAGGTTCATTTATTTTGACTAATGCAGGTGAAGTTTTTGCCGGGTAAACTTTGGCCATAATAACAATACAGGATCCATTACAACATTCTTCTGATTACATACAAGCCATTAAATGGCACTACTTCTGATCAGATCTGCTTCACACCAAACCTTCACCTCGCTTATTTCGATCAAATGTAAAAAAAAATCTTTTTCATGTGCACACGGTGTAACATGCAAACGTATGGAAAACGCTCCTTCTCAAGATGTGCTTCCGATTTGTGGAACAGTCTTCCGTTGGAACCTCGCCAGTCGCCTACGTTGGTCACCTTTAAAAGGGCTTGAAATCGCACCTCTTTGAGAGGGCTTTTGATTTTCGTGTTCTTGTTCAGCGCCTTAGAACATTACCTTGTAATGTATTTTGGCGTTATATAAATTCTTTTGATTGATTGATTGATTGATTAGCCCTTTTATTGAACCACTGTTCATTGAGAGGGGATCTGGCAGGGTGGTTCTGTCTTTTGCCTCTTCATTAGGTGACTGGATGCAGTATGTTGTGAGTTCGAATCCGCCTGGAAACCAGCTGTGCTTTCTACCAGGGATCTAAGCTCTGCTGGTTGACAAAATTGCCACCGAAGCTGCCCCCCCCCCGTTTAAGCTATGTATTCAGTGCCACCGTAAAGTTTGTGTGCGGTGTGTGATAGTGAGTGTTCGAGCGTGTATTAATCATAAACTTTACAACGTGTGGAGGGGTCGCAGTCAGAAAGTGTAACAACTGAGCCTGGTAAAATTTAACTATTCTTTTTTGACAGTGGGTATTTGGCCGAGTTGTTCTGTCGTTTGCCTCTTTTCTCTGTGACTGGATGCCGTATGTTGTGAGTTCGAACCCGCCTGAAAACTAGCCGTATTTTCTACCATTGGTTCACTGCTCTGCTGGTGGACAGAATTGTGCTCGAGGCTGTTTTTCGTCTAGTTTAAGCAATGTATTCAGTGCCCCCGTAAAGTTTTTGTGCGATTTGTGATAGTGAGTGTACGAGCGCTAGTGCTTCATGAACTCTTCAACGTGTTGACGGGTCGCAGTCACACCCGTTATTGAAACACTCTTTTTTGAGTGTGGGATTTGGCAGGGCTGTTCTGTCTGTTGCCTCTACTGCTAGGTTACTGGATGCCGTATGTTGTGAGTTCGAACCAGACTGCAAACTAGCCGTTTATTCACCCAAAATTACTCTTTCACTTGTCATAGTAGTCTACATGTAAAGTAGTAGATAATTTCCAAGACAAAACTTGCTAAATCTGTAATACATATTTATTATAAATTCTTTATACATATAAGTATTTTAAGTATTGTTAAATATTGACTTTTAGGCTGAAATAAGTCGATAATCAATAATAGCGCTCTGTACACTTTCAAGCCAAGCTATAAATGAAGGTAAGCATTACAGCCATTGTGCCTTTTGATAACATAATAAAAATTTAGGAATATGATGAGTTCCATCCCTGTCACAAAACTGGACAAAATTGACGTACATTTGTGTCAACTTAGTATGTTGTATTCATGATATCAACTGTAGTTTCTTGTTTTACTCCCACAACACACAAGAATAATAAAAACTTTGTTTGTCAAATACTCTGTTCATGGTAGTGTAAAGACTATTATAATGATTGTTATTGATGACAAATGAATTCCAGCCTGGACTGAGATTCAATTTAATCAATAGTAATGCTGACTGTACACATATAACTGAGCTGGATTTTTCATCACGCTTCAGGGAGTAGAATCAAAAGAATTGCAGTGAATACGCAGTAAAACCACCCACAAATTATCCAATAAACGTTAATTCACAACCCAACACATATTATCAATCAGAGCTAGTTTTATTTTGAGTCCTCCTTTAGGTCCCCGAATCTTTTCAAGTGCCCCTCAACATAATCTTGATATTTTCAAGTCAACCTTCCTTCAATTCTCCCACCCATATCAGAGGTGTTACATTTGTTTTCTTTTTCAGTTTTGTTATGTCATATGAACAAAGCATCTTAACTAAAAAGATGGAAAATATTGGTAGTTAAGCGTGCGGATGCTCGACGAAAAGGAGACCTCTGAGAGGGGAAGCGAAACTTAAATAAAAGATGCCAAAATTCACCCAGTCGAAACAATAATGCCAGGTGAAGTAGAGAAGAAAAAGAGTGTCCCAGGGTTAATCTTCCAAGCCCCCGCCCAAGAATATCAAACGATCCACCCGCTAGAGGGTCATCACCCGAAACCAATTTAAAGATAGACTAGCTGTTTGACCAAAGTCAAAATGTACATGCCTCTTGAATGGTGGCTGTCACTTAAAGGTGTCGTTTACAAGGCAAAGGTATCAACGCGGACAAGAAAGAAGGGTTTACATCGGCCTTACTGATAACCTTAAAGACGCACTTCGCTGATCACATGCAATCGTCCCTTAACGAGAAATATTGCAGCAGCACAGAGTTTATTTGGTCTTTAAAAGATAGCAGATCTTCGACATCTCGTGGTTTATTATTGACAAATTATCGAGTTACTGTAACATAAGCAAGTGATGAAATCTGTGTATATCAGAATAGCTACAATGTTGACAAATCTATGCTATTAAACAAAATCTCTGAGTTAGTTTCAGAATATCGCCACCAAAACACTCTTACTTATCAAATTTAAAAACGAGGTTATTCAGCCATATATTACCTATATAAGGGAGCACTGCAAATGTTGAAATTAAAAACTGTTACAGTTATTGATCGACAATGGAAGTAAGGTTGTTGCCATGAAAAGTTCTTTGAAGGTTTTAAATTATTCAGTGTCTTTCAAATTTATACCGTTACCTTTATGGCATAAAGATTGTACAGACAATTCTTCTTTTTCACGCTTATGCAAAACATATAAAGATTTATGAAAGTACTTATAAACTTATCAACCTTTGGGAACACTATGTTGACTGGTTGTTTTCAGATTCTTTTGTTATTTATATGGTCATTGTCTTTGCATTTTTGTTTAGATTGGTATAAAACTTTTAGAAGATACAGATCGTGGACAGCTTTGTCAGTTACTCATCAAAAGTATCGTGTATAACCTGCATTCACCTATTGCGGACGAAGGTACTACTTAATCTTACTCAACGAAAGTGCATAAAAACACGACAAAAATTATTTATTCTTCTAATGTTTTTCTGACGTTCAATCCCAACTTGAATATTTTGAGCTCTCATGCATTGCAGTTACATTAATTTAGTTTAATGAGAATAATATTTAAAACCTCTTACTTAAATAATTTGAATATAACTCTGATTGTATTCTTTCTGGTGTCATACGTTCAGGTGTTCTTGGAAGATATAACAACATAACAGAATTCTCTGAATGGTGAGTGGACAATTGTCAGACTTCGATTCAAGTTGTAATTTACAGACACCTGTAACAAGCAAGACTATATTATTATTTATTTTCGTGACACAACAATTTTCCTTTGACTTGTATTCCTAATTAAACATGATGGGAATCATTATTTTGTTAACATCTTCATTTTCCATATTTATATCATGCTACACCAATTGTGTGTAGACTAAGACATGAAACTACGCCGCAGTTATATGGTACTCAGAAAGTGATTTAGGTTAATCAATCATAGGTTTAACATTCATGATTGCACTTTCGAGACAGAATTAATTTCAATCATCACTTTGACAGGTTTTCCTTTATAATATCTGATCACGGCGAGATCAAGGCCGTCTTCTATCCGGAGAATGACCAAGCCTGGGTGATCGTTGTGAAGAAGTTGCTTATTGGATCCTTTCTGCCAAACTTCATTCGACAGAGGGCGCGTTATCCAAGGGAGCGCCATGGTCTTATCGAGTCAATGAAACTGGCCATGAAGGTGGTACAAAATTTGCTTACAAAAACTGCTGTACAGAATCACAACCTCTACACTACAGCCACTCTTAAAGTGCACTGGCAACATCTGATTTCACTTATTTCGGACAATAGAGAATGGTTTTTACTTTATTGGCCTTAGATTACACATCTTTCTCGAGCAATACGTAACCACTTTTTAAAAGTCATGTGATCGCATATGATACTACATTGTTCTATATTTCGAGGCTAAGTTTTGTTTCTAAAAGCAGCGTTCAGCGTCTTTGACTGCATTGCTGAAAATCTCACCAAGAGATCGCGGAATCAGTTTAAATGTTAGAGACATTTTGAAAAAGAAACAAAAATAAAAAAACGTAACCCTTGAATAGAAATGATTCTTTTTTGTTGCAAAACTCTTTGCATAACAATTTATGCAAGCACAACCCATTTAAATTGCAATGCAAGTAGCCTATATGTATGAGTTTGTGTTTCCTGATCATTGATTTTCGGACCGTCACGGTCAATATTTTGAGTGATTGAAAAAACTTACGGAAACGGCGCATGTCAGTAGATGCGACATATAAATGGTAAGAGTTTCACAAGTTATAGTTTTGGCAATTCACCATGCACAACATGTTAGCGAGGCCATTCTTCACACATTGAAGTGTAACATCGGACTTTGTTAGTTTCAAAGAATTTACAATTATCACAAATATGCAGACTGCAAAAAGTCTAATTATTACATTCTTTATCCGGCCGCTTATTACATCAACGTGGGATTAAGAATTTTGCTCACAGATCGCTAAAATTGTTAGTTCCATTATGTCATCTGTTCGCGACAGAGGATACAAATTACCGCAAATATCTCATCTTGTAACCATCAAATTTCCTGTGTCAATCTGAAAACTCTGAAAATAAATATAATGGGCGGCCAGGGAGTGACATTTTGAGTTTGCCAAAGGAAAAGAGAAACTGTATGAAGCATAGATGGCATTTGAAACTTTTAACACCGGTGAGCAGGGATGAAGGGAGTTTTTGGGTGGAGGGTTATTTTTTTAATCGAAGATTGAGTGCAGCCACGAACAGGTATTATAGTATGTCACGTCGCATATCATATGTTAGTGTATTCATAATACGTTCAAGTACATGTAATATATATTTCAACGTCGTGACACCTACAGTCACAATTTCAAAAAAACCCCAGCTGATTTGCTGCCTCTGGCCCTCGCAGCAAGATAAAATTTGTTAACCTGACACAAAACAACATGTATTCAAGTGATAATGCCATCCTACAGACACAGTAATAATCTACTAGCAGAGTTTGTTATATTGAAACATTTACAGTTTGCTAACACAAATATTTACCATGCAGGAGGACATGAGGCGACATACATGGTCAACCAAGTCGACCGAGGTTTGCTATTTCGAAAGACCAAATACGGCCATGTCGTCCCGCGTGCAAACGCCTCTCTCGAAAAGGTGTGTATTATGCATGCCAAAGAAATGGTCTAAAATTCGAACGATTATATATTTTGTTGAAAACATCACGTAAACGCAAAGTGTGCAATACATTGTTATTAAAGATGCATTTATTTTTCAATGTCCCTATATTACAACGCACACAGATCGATGACTTCCGACCGCGTTTATTTATGGCCTAACCTTACACCTTCTGATTCTTCAATTTGCAAAACTACTCATCTTGACGATAATGTTTTCAATTTACAGGAAATTTTCTATGAAAATTCACTGCAACTACCACATACTATCAAAATAAGGGAACATTTCACGGCACCAAGAGGCGATGATGGGTCAAGGTATGATAGCGTTCAGAGGCTTTTATTGACTCTTTTTGTATTTTTTCAAAACAACATAATAAATTTGTCAGAAGCCCTAACTTTTTTGGTTTTTCCACTATTTTTTTGCATTTCTTTGTAATAATCAAGTTTTTCAGGCGTTCTACTCTACTTCAAGGCACGTAGAAATCCCCTTTTAAGCTTACAAACACAGGCTGTGCGTTAATAGTACGCTGTTCTTTTGACATTGGAATTGCAGTCAAGACTAAAATTCACTGGTCAACAATAGTAATGTAAAAACGGCAAAGCTGAGTTACACAATAAGCTACTGTTGATATATTGGTCAAAAATAGTAAATATTGCAAAAAGCTGCTGCAACAGCTCTTTAAATGTACTTTAAAACAACATTGTATTCTCTCTCACTGCCGAGGTGAGCTAGTGTATTTCACATGTTCTACTCTTGTGTTTGCGTCCGTCCTATATCGCTATTTCATAGATAATGTAAAGTGCCATATATTAATGTCTTGCTCTGGCCGATATCGTTTTTTTGGAGGCCTTTTGTCCACGTTAATTCGGAAAAGTGCTGAATTATATTGCCCAATGTATTCAACTCTGAAGCCCATTTGCCTAAGGCCAGTAGAACAGTGAAAGCCATTGATTAAACAGTCAAACCAATAGAACGATACACCGTTAAAAGACTCGAACTTCATCCAGCATCATATGTTGACCCTGTGTGATGACAGGGGAGTGTTTATATATGTAGGTTAAAGGTCAGCCGATACCATAAAAACATGGAAGTTGATTTTGGTTCCTGACAAAAATTCAAGAAAAAAACCTTCAGGCCTATTGCTTGTTCCATAACGGCCCATATGCAAGATGATGCAAACTCTAGCCCTGGTGGTTGGCCAAAAACTAGATATTTAATGAGATGGAAAGTGATTGAATCGAATTTTTTCCATGGGGCATGCCTCATGTGACCGAAAATCGGAGCTGTATCTATTGTATTTTCAAGATCCGTTAGAGGAGGTATTTATCATCGTAGATCACGCAACCTTTCGGGAAACATTTGGTCCCATGCTGTTAATATTCTTCATTTAACATTTAGAAATTTCTGTGCCACAACTAGGTTGGCTTTAAAATGCCAATGTCCGTGTATGCAAGCGGAATGCACTCTTCTCAAGCACGAAGGTGTGCTGAGATAACACTATCATGGTACGCCCTTGCTGTTTGGTCTAATGTTCTGAGTATGCAAAATTTACGATTGCTGCAACACTTGCATATGTGCGAAAAAACAAAAAAAAACCAAAAAAAACCAAATAAGTCATATATTCATTAGACATTTCCAATAAAGAATTGCACTTTCTATTGATGGTATCTTATCGCTTTTTCGTGGACAGAAAACATTTGTATGTCGCAAGATATTGAATAACTTAATTTCCCTGATGAGGTGAATATGGTAACTCAATGACATTAGGCATATCAAGAGAAAAGAGGTTACAATCAACGTATTACCGAAGTACAGGGAGATGAGACCCTCTATGGAAGGCACACCTTGAACGGAAATATCACAGACATCATCAGAAAGACACGAATTTCTTGATTTAAGAACAGATCCATGCGTTTGATGTCGAGGAACTGTTTTTGTGTGTAAGGCCTAGACTAGTTTTCATACACTAGATTCATTCAGTGTGTTTGATTCTTTTTCTACTTAGACCACGAAAAGGATCACAAGAATCAGTCTATGGCGCAGATCAGAGTAGCGAAAAAACTCATGGTAAGAACGGTATTTTAAATAAAAAAAATTAATTTTCACGACTGTAGACGGTTTGTTGATTGAATATATTTTGAAAATTTACCCCAGACGGTTTATTTAAACTTCCCCTATGTGCGTTTCTTCAACGACCCATAATAAGTTAACATAACAGAAGCAATTATTACTGTAAAGAGACGTTTTAGATTGAGCAACTCCATTTCTTGTATTGTCCATATTCCTAAATTGACAAGGCGTTATACTAATGAATTAGTTTATCGTTAACATGCATAGTCTTAAAACACTTTGCAGACGAAGAATCTCGTAGGCCCGATATGCATGCCAATTCAGAGAGCACATTGAAATATATGGGACAAACTATTTCCGTCATTGATCATGTCAAATCTACACAAACTATGAGAGAGGATACGTTAGAAGTCAGCACAGTAAGTTAATATAAGCTACAGTTTCAAATCTGTCACGCTAGCTGGATTAGCAGTTCGCATTCGTCAAAATAACACGTGAACTAGCTTTGTTTTCTACTTTGGATTTTCCTACATTTTGTTTAGTTTATTCAGCGCAACAAATCCTGATACAGAAAAACATTACTGTGTAAAAATGCCAACTATCACTGTGCCTTGTAGCATACAAAAGTTAAAGATTATTTATAATGTGGTGATTGGTGCTGAAGTAAATTTTCCTCGAAAGTTATGCTTCCATGACGTTATCAAGGCTTGTATTTATTTCATATTTCATTTCGATGACGTTATCAAGGCTTGTATTTATTCCATATTTCATTTTGATATTTCATGTTGTTACCACATGTATGTCGAGTATACCGAATTTTAATAATCCTTTATGCTACATAACTTTTTTTAGATTCCAATGCCAACAACACCATTGTCAGAAAATGAAATGGACATCGAGAGCAATATGACCTGTATGAAGCAGTACGAACACTCACGTAAGTAAAGAATTGAAAAAAGAAGTAGTTTAAGGAAAAAAAACCTTCAGAATCCTTGGCCGTTCTACAGACGATACCGACGTTACGTAAAATGATGAGTCTGTCAGTCTGTCTGTCTGTCTGTCTGTCTGTCTGTCTGTCTGTCTGTATGTATGTATGTATGTATGTATGTATGTATGTATGTATGTATGTATGTATGTATGTATGTATGTATGTATGTATGTATGTATGTATGTATGTATGTATGTATGTATGTATGAATGCATGCATGTATGTATGTATGTATGTATGTATGTATGTATGTATGTATGTATGTATGTATGTATGTATGTATGTATGTATGTATGTATGTATGTATGTATCTATGTATCTATGTATCTATGTATCTATTTATGTATCTGTGTGTGTATTTATCTATGTATCTATGTATAAATGTCAATATGATTTGTTTGCTGAGAAATAAATTTCATTATCTTTCAAACAGAGCCAGAGAAGCGGGCAGGTTGCTTTCGGAACATAATGACGATGGTACATAGACTTTCGGATGATGATATGATGGTCTTTGCAAAACGCTATATCGTGCCAGGCTCCCAGTCAGTCAATATAACCTCAAAGAGAGAGATAGCCATCGACGCTTTGGGAGCTTGCGCAACGCATACGGCGCAGGATATTCTCGTCGACCTTGTGCTGTTGTCACCGACACCAAATGCTACCCTTGTCGTCCGAGCATTGACCCATTTTGTCGGGTTAGACAAACCTCCTTCAAGGAAGTCGATTCAGGCAATATATAAATTGGCATTTACAAAAATCCAACCTTTTCCTGGTAAGTCAACCAAGGCATGGAAAATAGTTTTTGGTAGATTAAAAAATAACATAATTTTCGTGACGAATCTGTCAAGTTGTGGCATCAAGTTAGTTTGTGATTGTTCTTCTCAGCATTTGACGGTTGGTTTTTTTTCAGTGTTTATGTATCAGTGAGTTTACTATCTCTGATGGTTTGAAAAAAGCTACGTGTATTATGTTTGAACTAATCTCATTAGGGATATTAAGATGGTAATTCGGAGAAATGTCAAAACCACAATCTGATTGTATGCATCGCTATTCATATCCTGGAACGTAATAGACACGCAATTTTAACGTATTAGAACCTACTGAAGAAGACACCGTGCACAACCGTGCCGTCTTAGTTCTTGGATCTGTTGCAAAGTGTCTCCAATCGGCTGAAAAGGATGATGACAGACGGAAGGGTGATGAGATTGTGGGAGAAATAGAAGATCTCGTTGGCGTTCATGGTAATCGTATCAATTTTGTATGTTCATGTTCCCTTCGGACTGCTTATCGCAGAAAACATCACATTTACATGTCTGCTCCTCAAATATTTAATGTCTGTTTCTTGTTTAAGAAAGCGTCCTTAATCTGTGTTTCTCACCTTTTTTGTAATCTATCAGGTTGATATTGTTTTTTGGCCTAGCCTTTTTTCTGTTTGCCGACCATTAAAGATTATTATTATAAGACTCAATGGTGAGATCCCGTGCCCCCGTATCAAGATCCATACGTAATTTTTCTTACAGATCCGTGGCACCATCGTCAGAAGCGAACAACGCTCACGGTTAAAGAATTCAAAGAGTATATAGAAAAGAGGGCCGCTCTAATATACTCACTAGGCAACGCAGTGTACTTATCATCATTTGAACACTTATTTTCTTACTTAAATAATTCTGAAAGTCACCCGATGCTGCGAAGAAGTGCTGTACATGCTATCTCAAGGTTTGAGCTACACGAGGTAATTTATAATTATATATATATATAATATATATATATATATATATATATATATATATATATATATATATATATATATATATATCACAAATTACTTCACGTACAAAAATAACTATATGTGTTGCATGAGTTTTTATATTATTATCATGCAATCTGGCCTTGTTTACATTATGCAGCTTTCATGATCGGAACCGATTGCATTGGTTGCTTATGTCAGAGTGTCTCGATACGTTGGCAATAATTGACCTTGACACGTTAAATCCTCGGTCCTTCTTCTTCAGAAACATAATAAATTTGAGAACCTGCAGCTTTGTACGATCACGTGAGACCAATATTGACATTAAAATCAAGAATTAAACTTGTCATTTTGCTACTTCAAGGCTGTCGAAACATGATGGTGTCAGCTTTGTACGACGATGATGAGACTGTTCGCCACCTTGCACGTGTTGAATATTTCCGCCATCCATTCGTTGTCGAAGATAGCGACAACGCAGGAATGTTTAACAGGTGGGTTACATGGATGTCTAGAAAATAATTAGACTGGCGAGATTTCTTGAATCAATTGAGTGGGGACTTCGCTAAGATAAATGGCGTTAAATCTTGCCCTTGAAGAAGTTTGGTTATGGGTGAACTTAGGTTAAGTTATCGTTAGATTAAGGTTCAGTGTTGTTTTAAAACGTGTTCCACGTTTAGCCTGCTATTCAAAAACATCTTGAAATCGAAGCTGTGTCCTTTTTTTACAAATGAGCTCCGTGATGATACCATTCCAATGTCCTACAGTATCTTACAATTTCTCTATCGTTTTGACAAATTAACAGCAACGTTTCAACGGTATCAACTGTAACAAAACACGACCGAATTCGCCGCAGCCTTTTGAAAAGATTGTCGTTTGAATTTAAATTGGGTATTCCTGGCATTAATTGGGCGAAATCAGTCGGAAGCAAAGACATTGGTGCAGAGATAGGCTTAATTATCAGGAACAAGTTCGAGCTTATGATAAGTGAGTACGTTTTAATAGTTTCCTAGATCTTCTCATTCGTACGCTCCGCAGCTCATATTCTCTTCAGCTGAACCCTGATTTACCCTGATTGAAATATCTTGAAAACAAGACTGTACCTGAGCAAAACAGACGCCACGCAATAACACGTCTCTGGCTGCCACCAGCCCTTGAAACTAGGCTACCCCGGTACAGTCGAATCTTTGACAGGATATCCGTTTTCAATGAACGTTGGCATGTAGCAACTTTGCGCAGCTGTTGATAAACTGTAAAAGTTTACTTGATTTATATCCACAGTCCTGTTACAAACGAAACAGGAAAGTAAAGGTAAAGATGTTGAGAAATTCGAGTTGTTAAATGGAAGTTGACATTGAAACAAAAAGTGATCAGAATAAATATTTTGCGTAGTTTCATTGCCGAAATGATAAATTACTCGATGTGAAACGGCTAAATACTTTATTATAGACAGTTTTCATTAATTCCTTATATACAATGTGTATGTTTTACTTATCAACTTTCAGAGGGCAAATATATATTCCCTTCCGGAAAAAATATTTCCGTGAAAACCTGAGCAAAATAGTATTACGTATACAATGCAAAGGACTTACTTTATGTAAATATACAAAGTTTGTCTTCTATACTGTTTTAATGAAGCAAGTGGTCATTGAAATTGTACAAATCGTACATCAAGAGAGAAATCAAATATTTCGTAAAGCAGTAGTTTTGACCTTACGATTCAGGAATTCGTAGTATATAGATGACCGTTGACCCTTAATTTTTATATGTCACTGGTATATAATCATTTGCTAACGTTTACCTACAGAACCATCGGAAGGTTTTGCAAAGATTGACATTAACAACCACGCATATGCGAGAGCACACATTGGTTTATTCGACTGGAAATACACCCTTATAGAAGCCAAACTTTGTTTTTATGGCGAGGCTGGCTACAAGATAAATATTTTACAGGTAAAACATTTAAGGTCTGATTGGCATTCTGATGCCCCGTATCCCACCTGTTCTTCAATTATCTTCTGTCATACGACTAGGCATTTCAAGTCTACCGGATATTTTATTTTGCAGATTGAACAAGACTGAATTGACTGACAAAAACCTCAAAAATCCATTTTTTGCGTCAACGGGTACTGTCTTTTAATTTACATCTAGGGGAAGTGTAAATTAGACATTCAAAACGATTTATTATAACTGGTTATATGTACCTTTTCACATGCTCTCCAACGTAAACTTGCAACCAATTGAACATAATATCTAGTTATACCAACATCGATGCCAATTTGCAGTTACGGTAATACAGGATATTTCTCAAAACTAGGTTCAGTGTTTTACTGTTGGAGGAATACATGTTGTTCGTTTTACCAACTACATGTTGTAACCATCTTCTTCTTTTAGTCATTGGATGGGGTAGGACATCCGTGATACCTGTTCAGAGATGTTCATCTTCTTGTGTTTCGCCAGGCAAGATAAATGATAAATAATTGCTTTGACAACTTATAACTTTATATTCACTAATTCTAGATAATCGCCTTGGTCTATTGTGATAGAATACTGACTCGTGGTATTGTTGTAATAAATTAATACCGACTTTAAAAGTACGTTTGGTTGAATTACTACTTCTGTCTCTTGTTTTAGTGTAGTGACGACCAACAATAAATTAATGACAGTATACATACTTATTAAAACATGCTACTTAATACAGAACTTCCTTCAGTTACATGTGTTTCGAATTGCATGTGACTTTTAGGATAAAGGTCACGTTTTATACATCATAAAATGTAACACGGTTGGGAGGCTTTTTAGCCATCAATTATATAAAACATGTCATCTTTGTGAATAATGTTGTCCTGTTCGTTCCAGGACTATGGATACGAAGAGATAGCAGAACAAGCTAAGCTATTTGATGAAGTTGTATCCGACGTCATTTTGCCATTACATCGGTCGATTAAGGCATTCAGAGAAGCCCTAGCTCCAGACTCGGTACCGATCACCAAGATATTTCAGGACTTTACAGATGCAGTCAACGACCTCCTAGATGAAGTCGCAAAGTTTAGAAATTTATCGAGGCATACTGTTTCAGTGATTGGAAAATACCGGGCCCTTCCTTCCTATTTTTATGAGCTTCAAGAAGTGATTCTGCGCGTGTCAAGTCTATTCAGTGCTGTAAAGACAGATGCGATGGACTTTTATCACGTACGCTTTATTTTTTTTATTCTGAGCTGATTACACGAGAAGAAACAGATTGAATATTTTTAAGAGCAAACTCTGCTGGCGTCTTGATGTTGTTAATTGCTCTTAATAAAGTCACTTTGTACAAGAAATGTTAATCCTCTTTACATTTGCGAGCCACAGCGTGATGTAAAGGTGTGATCAGTTATAGCTGTTGCTGCCGCACAAGTGACAAAAAACGTCCATGGGCAAAGAGGCCGAATGAGATCATATAGAAAGCAAAACATTTCTACCGATTTAAGATTTAACGGAAGGCAATTTTTTACAATGTATGCATTATTATTTGTACATGTACCATGTCAAGAAAAACTTCTCTTTTAAATACTCATGGTGGTTGTCAATAATCGAATTCTTCACTGCTATTTCGCAGGCTGTCAACCAGGCCGTTACTGTCATTTTGCCCTGGGCTGCTAACAGATGCAGCAGACTGTGGAATCGTCTTTAGAAGTGATAAAAAAGATGTTCAAGTCTCCTGTGTCTTCTATCAGGGATATATCGAGATTTTTAAAACAGTAAGTGTTTTTGCTACAGCTTAAGCACAACTAACTTACGGTTTTAGCAAAACCCGTATTGCACCTGTGCTTATTCCTCATTTTACCACCCAAGTGCGTTATGGTGAACTTTAAGGTGACTATATGCTTTCGGTGGGAGGTGTGTACGTTATGTCATTCAGGCAATTGTGTCACGTTTAAACGACAATATAATGGAAGCTTGTTACAAAATATAAAAATATTTTGTGAAGGGATCCTCAAAAGTAGTAATTAGGGTATTCGACCGAGATACGTTGAATATTGATAACCAATTCAGCTATTATATCGTCAGCACGAATAACCCAGGCAACTAATCCCTATGACAGAAAGTAGCACACTGGCAAATATCTCACAAAACGGCTTCCAAAAGTTCTGTGCTCTCCGCGCATATGTATCTATCTAAGGGCCTGGATAGAATAAACGGGGGAGGGGAATGGTGCGAGTTAGGGGAGATCGCCAATTTTCATGGGAAGGAAATTTCGTTTCGTGTACGAATAGGTGAAGAAGAGGGTCACTGATTTTTTTGAAATGATATTGGACAGATCAAACATTATTTTATAACATTGGCTGAAACAATGAACAAACAATACATTTTAAGTGCCCGTTGCTATTCTTTCACTTTTTACCCGTTTTACTTTCTTTATAACTGTCTTGCCCTGTCATTTGGGTTTGTCTCTCTTTGTTTGTCAGTCTGCCATTTCTCTGCCCCGTTTATTCTTCAATAGAGCCCAACAAACATCAATCGCGTAATGCAAAAGTGAGACCTCAATAACATGTATTGTTTTTAGGGTTTGACATACGCATAAGCACATTCCACATGACTCTGTTTTTGATTTAGCCTGATAATAATATAGTGAGAATTACGTGATGTAAAATATGTAGAACCTCAAAGTTGTGGGAGACATGATGCAGTTGGGTATGAAATGTCCTAAGATAAACTCTCACTTTCAGTTCATAGAACATTATTAAGCTTTTCATACATTCACTGTTCGTATGAATTTTCTTTAGGACAAAAGATGCCATTTCAGCCCTTGTGAAAGATGTACTGGAAGAAATTGAAGCCGCTTTCAGCGACGGCAACAAACCGTCCTGGTTCGACCTTGACGATCAGATACATACTATTTTGAATGATCTTGAAGTTGCCAAGTATGTCGTGATGATGAATGAACAAAACTGGAAATCTAAGGATAACGATTTCATAAAACAATTCACGGGGATATCTGAAGTAAGCAATATCTTTTTTTTATTCCACAACTTCTTTAAGTCCAATCCTACCATTTCCCCATCATCCTTTAAGAAGTCAGATCACTCTGGGAAAGGGATCAGACAAACTATTAATCTTGTCTCATTCCTTAGAGTAGGTTTAACTTTGATCGTAGAAGACTGAAATCCCAGATTTAAAACCCCATTAAAATGAGTAGCATTATTTGAGTGCACTTGATTGGATTACAATTGCTCCCTATAAATATAGATAGCACCAGTTATGTTATGTACAACACTCAAAGTCGTATATACTCGCCTTCGGCGGGGCTTGCTTAAATAACGGATAGGTAACAGGCAAAAAATAGAGTTAAAACTAAGTGATTCCCACACGCATTGCTATTGAAATTTTCGTTTTTACGCTTCCCTACTGAAGCAACTGATGTGTACTGCCCCATGTCAGAGGTGTCACAGCGTCATTTTGTTGCGTCCTTCACCTTTTAGCAGAGTGTGCACGCGGTATATACGCTGGGGTCAGTCACTGGCCTGAGTTCCTGTCGTACTACTACCGTTCTATTCTGGGATCTTATCTAATAGTAAGAATCCAATATGTCACGCCTATGTTAAATTAAAACGTCACGTGAGCAAACACGAAGAAGTCATACAACGGTGATCTTTGACCGACATGTCACAGACTTGCACTAAAAAATTGTTGCTTTGACAACTATCTTTACGAGCTATAAAAGCTCTAGCAGAGTATTCATAATAATTTAATCATTACCTTTTATCGTATAGAATGTTTCTCTGCAAACACATATATCCGACAGGTACTTAGAAAACCATAAGCTGAAGAATTCGAATGGTTATATGACCGTCGTGCTTGTAAAGCCTAATTATAAAAAGTGATAATTCATCAACCTTGCGCGCCAAGATAAGTTAATATAGGGCCAGTATGTCTAGCTGACATATTTACCTAAATCGCACATGTTAAACAGTGCCATTCAAACCGCATGTTGCACACTTCAGAAATCAGTGTATTGAAGTTATTAAAAATACAGGGTATAACATGTAACTACAATACCATGTTTTCGATAACGCCGATTACCGCAAGATATTTGTTTGCCAAATTCTAAATTGAAGCGGGTAAACCTATAATCAGCATTGAAAATGACAAATGAAAGTTTTGGGCTTACCGATGTGTATAAAATTCTCCTTTGTTGTCTGTAAGGGCAGGACTCTATTCGAAATGACACAAAGCTTCATAGTTGTCTCAAAATCCATGGTTATCTATAGCTCTATACTGTACACTGATAATTTTGAAGTGAGAGCAGTTACCTGAAGACTATTTCATAATGCCTTTTCAACACGACGGTGATAGCGATGGTAAGCAATCTGTATACATTCAGAAGCAAATGTGAACTTGAAGTAAAACATGCTAAGGTCCATGGAGATTGACTTGAGGACTTGCACTAAAGTTGTTGCCTGTGTAATGAGAGTGAAGTGCTCCCTTATTTATCACGTTAAAGTCTTAATATAGCTTGTTTGTTTTGTTAGGTGAATCGAGATAATAAATATGGTGGCGCTCGTCATAATATCGTTATGAGAAGTTGCGTGTCATACCAGATACATCCACATGATCAGAATGTGGTCTGGAGTACTCTCCGAATTTAACTTTGGATCAGACGACTACCACAGGTGATAGTCTCCTGAGGTTTCAGTAACTAAACTTGGCGACCAGACATTAATATTTTTTAATTACAGGATACCATTAGGGAACAAATTTTCGCCGAAGTTCTTGGGCTAGTTGAAATTCTTGCTGAACCGATTGACAGGCTAAAGAGTATTTCCGAGCCATTTGAAAGAGCCTACGATGCAGTGTACCGTCTCGTTAAAACCTTGAAGGAAGAGTATGAGAATTTGCGTAAAACGTATGTATTGTACGGTTATTCTTTAAAATACTTCGAAAAGATAAGAACAAAATAAAACTAAACTTCTAGTTTTATATGCGAGGAAAGTATCAGCTGTATGCAATAATAAATTATTCAAATTACATAAATATTGCACGTTGCTTGTCATGATTGCTTGTGTGTCACTCTAAGATCGTGATCTTTCCAGTCTCATTATGATTAACTTAATCCGATCACTTAACGGAGATAGCGACCAAAATACATAATGTGATGAAAGCTGTCAAGAGGCATGTATAGAAACACGAGAAATGTCGTTCATTCTGGTTCGCTGACTGAAGGATGGCTGAAACAACTTTATTTTCATGGAAGGTCGTATAAATTTCATGGACATCAACCAGAGCGTGTGATACGCTGTTGTTGCAGTGCAGGAATAATATTAATATCTGAGAAATAGTAGATATGAGATACTGAAGCAACGTTTGCAGAGTAGAAAGTAATAAGGAGTGACATAAAAGTTTATAAATTAGTGTAGCAATTGGCATAATAAAAATTTTCAATTATTGGTTCTAACCGAGCACCATTTGCTGAATAAAAGTATTGAAATACCTGGAGAGGGACCGGATACACAAATCTATATTTGATTCATCATATACCAATAACCCAACACTTCGCACCCCAGTTTTTATCTGTATAGTGCTTACGAAGTTTGATGTCATTGAGAACTTTAAGGAAAAGATCATGTAGCAAAAACAATATTTCTGTTTTTTTTCATGTACAAAGATATGATTCCGCCAAATCGCTTCTTAACGAAATCTTTGGGATCAAAGGAACAAAATCCTTTCCGCGGAAGATTACTAAAGGTTCCTGCGGCGATGGCTATTATCCCAGTAATATTGGAAACACTCCCCTGGTATTGATTTGGAAAGTAACGTTGGAGACAAGGTATCGACAGCCCCAATAGCGGCAAATATTTAATAAACCGATCTCAAAATATCCTTAGTTTTCCAGAGGTTTTTTTGAATAAGACCCATTAGAGACTGAAAAAGTGTATAACGCTGCCATGAATGTCGTGAGTGGCATGTAAATTCAAAGGTTTTAAACGTCATTTTAGATTTCCCGCCATTTTCAAACCTTGTCATATGACAGAGAAAAGAAAGATTACAAGAACAAAATGTTAGCCACCGTGTGATGCATTCAAGTAAATGACATCAATACTTTTTCTGTTGTGATAACGATATAAATGTGCAGGAAAATACTGTTTTTTGTATTTTCCGTTGGGGCGCCATTTTATGGGTGCGGCACCCATTTATTATTAAATCTGTTAAAACGTGTAGGCATGGTCCAAATCAGCGAGCAGTGATACTTCAATACACGTCCTTAAGCAAGTACATTTAAACCAACTCTGGTTTGAAAATAAATCATGAAAATAATGCATAAAATTAGCAGCTATTGGGGCTTTCATAGATTTATTGATATGTATTTCTCTCAAATTCTCGAGTCCTTGCAATTATTCAGCAAGAAATGTACCTTGTATTAAAGATGTCGCTAATGCATATAAAGGGTATGCTAGTAATACTGACCATACATGTAAGGATAGTATTGGGTGATACAGTAGTAGTAGTAGTAGTAGTAGTAGTAGTAGTAGTAGTAGTAGTAGTAGTAGTAGTAGTAGTAGTAGTAGTAGTACCAACAGCCGTGAGGTAATTTAAGACTGGCTATAACATAAGATGGAGGTGTCAACATAATTTGTCGAATACTCTTATACATTAGTGACATTTTGTACTCCTTATAGCACATATATAACATTTCATTCATTCATTCATTCATTCATTTATTCATTCATGCATTCATTTGGTTATTTCTACTCTCGCAGCTCGTAGCACCATTTACCGGCACGATCAAGAAAAGTGGACAGACTCAAGTGACTATTGAACTGTCCGAAGAAATGCCACACACTGAAATAGTTATCGATCACGTCGATTTATTAAACGACGTTCTTGAATCTGGGACAGTAAGAGATTTAATATCACAAATGTAATGTATACTCACTGCCTATGAATTATATCGGTCTATGTTGACATGTATTTCTGTGAACGCATAAAAGTTTGTACTTTATGGTGCGATATGACATCCTCCGATTTTAGCCGGTACATTTTCTGGATACACAATGAGAACGATCGGGTATGACCCTTTAACAAGTACCTTTCATATCAGTTTGTCCTCATAAAAAGACATGTACCATGTTTTGCCACTTTGCCTTATTGAATCCTGCCGAATCGAATTTACCATGAGGTCATTGGCAGCGTATTTCTTCCGGAGGACGAAATGATCCTTAAAGTTTTAGGTCAAATTGTGAAGATTTAAGTATTTTACTTCGTAGTTCATGACGAGCAATTATGAATATGTTTTATCGCCTCAGGTTTCAAAAGGTCTTGAATTAGGCACAGTCACTGACTCTGGCTGCCGCCCAAATGCAATACATTTGGCAATGAGAAGATTGGTACCGAGGAATATATTGACCCAACTGACTACATTGAAAAGCAGTTGTGGACGGCAGTACCGTCTTTTGGAATACAGGTTGTGACGAATACCTACTTATTCTTAAGGTATATATGTCAGGTTTATGTTGTTTTTGTCATCACAAAACGTTTTTGGGAGAATGTTGACCATAATTAATAAACCCTTGTCGAGAATCTGTTTGTGAATTTACTCGTTTACTTTAATCGTTAAATCATATTCACATTTTCAGCTCCGTATCCTATGAACAACTGATTGTGAGGCAAGAGTAGGCAAAACAACAAAACAACAACAATTTCGTAATTCTTCTATAATTTTTAATGATAATAAAAAATAACAAGTGTTAAATTTACAATTGATTATCAGACAACACTATTCTTGCTACAGAGTTTTGCATCAGACCACTTTGTTAAATGACACCAAAACAAAAAAAAACCAGAAATGCAATAAAATACAATATAATGCCAATACAACACAAAACAATTCGATTTTGAAGTGAATGTTAGGAAATCACATTGCCGAACTCACGAGGGAATACAAAAGATTTGTTTAACATTTTCAGAACAATGTGATAGCAGGTCCTAAGCCATTTGTGGAGGAAGCGAAGAGACGAATGAGAATCCAGAACGTCCTGATGAACCAGAGTTGGGCGACCTCGATCGTATCAGTGGGTTTGGAGTTGTGGATTATAAACGTCAAGGTCGCATCATGGGTAATTCAACAATGAAAGGTAGAGTTATGTAAAGATAAATACATACATGTATACGTAGATACATGCATAGATGCATAGATACACACATAGACACATTCATACCTATATGCATACAAACATACATAGATACATAGATACATAGATACATAGATACATACATACATACATACATACATACATACGTACGTACGTACGTACACACATACATACATACATACATACATACATACATACATACATACATACATACATACATACATACATACATACATACATACATACATACATACATACATACATACATACATACATACATACATACATACATACATACATACATACGTCCTGTTCGCGATATGATCGGAGGGTAACGCATACATAGATACATAGATACATACATACATACATACATACATACATACATACATACATACATACATACATACATACATACATACATACATACATACATACATACATACATACATACATACATACATAAGAGCGTGTGTACGTGTATGCATTGGTGCGTGCATGCACGCCTGTATCAAGAATTGTTTGTTGCTTCAATATATATATATATATATTAGAGAGAGAGAGAGAGAGAGAGAGAGAGAGAGAGAGAGGAGAGGAGAGAGAGAGAGAGATAGATAGATGGAGCGCTATCAGATGCGCTTACATGAAATGAAAATGCTTAGTGTAACTAATTTAACTAACAGTATAAAAATGTTTCATGTTCGTTCAGATATACCCGAGTCCTTAACTAAACAAAATGAGGAGACAGACTTCGATCCAGGCTTTGAATTGGATGTGGAACAGATCTCAAAGATCTCCTTGGAGGATGCGTTACAACTTCTCGATGATGTCCAATATGGTCAGATGAAAGAGCAGCTCGAGGATTATTTCGCAATTGCAGGTGACCGAAAATAAATTATAACTCCATTGACACTTTCTAGCACTGCCAAATCGGACGAAAGGGTCACATTATAGGTTGGAGGTACAGATGTGCGGATATGGGGACTGTCAATTTTTGATCATATGCAATGGTGTATAAGGCATTACAAAACGTGATTCTTTTACATCCTGTTGCTAACATGTATGTATTCTCTTACTTCGTCAGGGTCGACTGTTATTCCATGATTTCAAAAGACCCGAAACGATGACACTTGAAGAATTGAATATATTCTCAAAAACAAGAGGGCTCGAATCTACATCTTCGTTTCGATCGGTACTAGAGGGGCAATATCGTCAGCCCGAAAACCGTAAGTTTTAACGTAGACACAGTGAATTTTCTCACTTGAATATATTTATATTTAGTAAAGACAGTCGATAAATGAGCTTTTATTCGAAAACTCGAAATGATACTTCCCTTCGATATGATGTGAAATCTCCATCAGGAATACACCTAATGGAACACCAACAGACTGCGACCTTTCCATGGACAATAACGGTTATAATTACGTGTGAATATTTATACTACGTTTCAGGGTGTTCACATCTGTGGAAGTACCTACCCAAGGAGACATTCTGTAACTTTGATATCGACTGTCTAGGAATATATTGTCACGTGGAAATGGATTTCTTCTACTTTCCCGTGCATTTCCCTGTCTCACTTCGTGTCCAGCATTGTCAGTTAATCGCTGGTCTTGGAGACGCCAGGGAAATCATTGATATGATTGATCTGGCATCAGGTAAGTGCGAAAGAAATCCATTTTGAACGATGAGAGGGTGACCTTCCTGCAAACACACGTAAATCTGTGATAATTTGGCAACGGGCTTTGCTATTAAGAAATATAACCAAGTCTAAAAATTACATTTGTTCTAGATAAAATATCATAAGGTATTTGAAACAATTCATAATTGCTCGCTAAAGTGGATGACTGATACGCATGCGTCACTGCAGTACAATTAATGTAAGAGTAACAGTCTTGACGTCATAGCCGTGGCCATTACGATGTCACAATGCTTATGAGTGCGTCATTGCATGTCTGGGCTTCAGTTTTTTTTTCATTGGTAAAGTTTACAATCGATGAACTTACAAAATAACTAAGATAAAACTCATCATTTGCATAGAGGTTCAAAAGATAGGTTCAAGCTCATCAATATTGGGGTTTTTTTCGTTTGGGATGAAGCAATACACGGTTCGATAGCATCGCCGGCAGGCGTCATGACTTGTGTCCCAGAATCAAGGGCCTTACACAAAGTACGGTGCGGCGTTCAGCAGTCGGGCTCATCGAACTGCAATTTGCATTGCCTGTGAGGCCTTTATACTAGTAATGAATGTATCTTTAAATACTTTATAACAAAAAACATTTGCTATAAGCAAAGAACTTTCATTTTATTGAAATTTCGTTGCTTGGCGACCTTATTGACTACGCCCAATCTTGCTTATCTAACAAGCGGTGGAATGAAAAGATGGTCCTGTCATGTTACATTCAAAATAATTAAAATTGAGAAATTAAATTCAACAGTGTCAGAAAAGTCATATAGAGCATGGTGAGCTAAAGCAAATAGATATGAAAACAGTTCCAACAATCAGTGCTACAAAACGTAAATAAATAATTTACCAAGGAACTAATAGAAAATCACTATAACATCAATTGCAAGGTCATCTTGAACCACTTATGAAAAGAGAAAGCAGACTTTTACCGTCATGTACAACATTCATGTATTGGGAACATCTCACGCGAAACGAAAAGACTAAAGCCACTCGAAATATCGCTAATGTGTAACGTCTTAAAGAAGAAAAGGATCAAAGTTTTTGATATGTATAATATCCCATTTGGTATTTTCCCGATGGCCATATGTATACTTTCTTGATTTATATTGAGCACGAATGACAGATGGCCCACAGTATGAATAAAGAATTAATATCATTGATTGAGATATACATTATATTTGTAAGCCATCATTGCGTGCTCGGCACCTCACTTTTTACTACATGGTGATTAAGCATTCGGAAAAAGATATTATGGACGCTTAAAGTATTTTTGTAGACATTAAAAACTCTTGATAGTGAAAACTTGGGTCCTTAAAAGTTTTTTCAAAAATGTTTTGAGTTTTTTATTTTTTAGTCTGAATATGACTTCCCAGAGCAGGCAAATACTGATAAGGGTACTGCAATAATGTTTTATTTCAATCAGAGGGACCTGTCGAGTATGAAGATGTGGCCATGGACGGCTTCAATGCCTTCGAAGATGTTCAACTCAAATACAGTTTATCTGTGTCAATTTCCAATGACACAGATTTAGCAAAGGTAAGGCAGAAACTATAGATTCTGAATGTGACTTGGAGTGCTTCTCTTTCGAGAAGGACACTCTCCACGTATTCCAGTATTTATGGTATGATTTGTACATGATACTGTTTGAGGTGAAAGAGTAGTTGCAGTCTAGTATTAAGAGAGAGGCTCTGTTTTTTATAATTGTCCTCAGATCATCATGACCATATCTTAAACATTACGCAGGTGATGTTGAATGCAAGAATATGTTCCAAGATCACCGACTACTGCCTCAGCCAAGTATCAATATTCGAAGAAATTACCTTAGTCGTTGGCGAATGTTCTGCAATTTCGAAACCAACTAAACAACCAAATGGTACGTTTTGTTTGGACTATTAATTGAATCACTAAAATAATGTCCATATCTGATAGAGTGACAGTGTCACTAATGATTTACTGTAGAAAACGTTAAAACATGCTCTTGTTTAATCAGTATTGTTTAATCCATAACAACTGAGTGAGATGATCGACAAACGTAATAATCATTTTCGATAACGGCCAAGCGCAGCATATTGAAAGAAAGGTTATCAAAATGGGATCCGTTCTCCATGCCGATAATTTAATAAAAGCTTTAGTTTCGATTTAAAGAAGGACAAGAGAGTGACCACTGACATTTCTCTACCAGACAGGCGTTCTTACTATGAGAAACAACAAAGCATTTGAATTTATGGATAGTTTCCAAATACTCTACATACATAATTTTTTTTTGAGTTGCAATCATAGAAATTGAGTCTTAATGGCTTAAGCAACGCCGATTATGCATAAGCATAATTTTCTATAACTTTAAATAGATGACTCTTTTAAACAGGCATGTGTTTCCCAGTTGTATGGCAAATGTAATGTTAATATCGCAGCACAGGCAATAGCACATTAATATTACGAGTGTTGTCGGTTACATCTATTTATTTTACTTTAAACTTCGATATTTTTTCCAGATATTAATCACTTGTCTTTGCGACAATTAGAAGACCTGTTTGACATAGTGGGTCTAAATGATGCCTTGGTTACCAAACTGATAAATGACATGGTAGAAACTATTGCTCTTAAGGTAATGAGAGCCATCATCACTTAGCCCTTAGCTTAGATTGCCGACTTGTTAATATAAAGTCCACTTTTCAGTCACAACGCTGGGCCTTTGGCAGGGAAAATGATTATGACAGGTCAAACAGTTTTTACTTGGTAAAGATCGATGTGTATCATAATTATGTTTTTGTATTCTACGTGCATGAACTTAATAAAACAAGACATGAATTTTCTCGTCTTTGGAAAATAATTGTGTGCCAGGAGTAATTGAATTCGATATATAGAAGATATCAGGGTAGTAGGAGACGAAGAGTTCTCGAATCCTATGCCTCAATTGAACTTCAACTATATGATGCATGGAGACTCCATTTGAAAAACAGCAGGGTAAAATGCATAAATTTTGCGAAATAAGAAAGAAAACGTTGTAACATATACTTATCAAATCTTCTAGCTCTGTATGCAGGTCGTTAAACTTTTGATCGAAACTTAATGTTTAAAGAAAGCTACGGAGCTACATTTATATTGCAGAAATTAATTTCTATAATTATATTTTCATTGCAGAAATTAAGTTCGATAAATGTTAAGCTCCTAGATGACTATATAGACGAATTTAAAAGGTTTGATATCAAACTGAAGGGATCATTTCAGTTTCGTCAAGAGGTTGCATTCTTCAGTCTAAATTTTGGATTTCCTCTGGGACCATTTTCTGTCTATTTCGGTGAGTAGAGTAATGCAGATCTGAAATGCATTTAACACACTCGACATATTGACATATTTTATTTTAATTAACTAGTTCGCATGTACATTTTTAATTTGCAATTCTTTCAGTTAACTTGTCATCGTTCTAAATGTTCTGAATATTTGTCTTATCCTATTAATTATGTGGCAAAACACATCTTGTAAAGGCACGTCACTATTCATTAAACGTAGTTTCTACAACTATACAGCTCTTCTTTAATATATGTGTCGTTTTTCTTTATCGGCATGTCTTGCAGGATTCGGAGCTGGGGGAACTTACGGAGTCAAGATGTCTGCCGAAGTTGGCCTGCTATCGATGCCCCTATTGTAAGATTACAGAGATGTAGTTTCAGGCGAAAATATATAAAATCGAAAGTTTACTTTTTTATTTGCGAATTACATACATATAATTTATTTTATAAAGGAATCGGTAACCTTTTCAGCTGAAAAGGTCACGGTGGGCAAATGGCGAGGTCGCCACGGTATTTTGCAATTCTAATATTTAGGTTAGCTTGAAAGCAATACGTTTGAAGCTGCACATAATAGCAGTTTGGAAAAGTTTCACCGATGTTCCAATATAAATCGAGGGATCGCCATTCTTCAAACTTCGTTCTTTGTGAAGGGATCGGAGTTTATGAACTTATTAGGGCCCAAGCCTTGCGGCTTGGGTCCCTATTGGTTTCGTAGGAGTTCAATATTCTTCTTCTTCCTCTTCTTCCGCCGCGTTTTTTGCCCCTCTTGATCTCAGGAACCGCTTAACGTTAACTTCTCAAACTTACAGGGCTAATAGGTACTAATGGGTAGTAGTGCATGTTATCCTTAAAATTTTGATTGGTCACGTGACCTGGCGGCCATATTGGATTTTCCAAAAACCTAAAAATGCCTTTTTCTGCTGACCTAGGGGTCTAGTCAGTTTGAAATTTTTAACATAGCAAGCATGACCTAAGGTCTTAAAAATTTGCTAATAAAATCGCGTGCGGTCACGTGACCTTGGCCGCCATATTGGATTTTAAGAAAATCGTGATTTAATCTTTAAAAATCTTCTTCTCCAGAACCAACACACCGATTGAGCTGAAATTTATGTGTAACATCTTAAGTGTGATCTCTTTCAAGTTTGCGAAAGGCGTTTTGATCGGTCACGTGGTTTGGCCGCTAGTCAGTTTGAAATTTTTAACATAGCAAGCATGACCTAAGTTCTTAAAAATTTGCTAATAAAATCGCGTGCGGTCACGTGACCTTGGCCGCCATATTGGATTTTGCGAAAATCGTGATTTAATCTTTAAAAATCTTCTTCTCCAGAACCAACACACCGATTCGACTGAAATTTGATATGTAACATCTTAAGTGTGATCTCTTTCAAGTTTGCGAAAGGCGTTTGGATCGGTCACGTGGTTTGGCCGCCATATTGGATTTTGCGAAAATCGCAATTTAATCTTCAAAAATCTTCTTCTCCAGAACCAAAACACTGATTAGGCTGAAATTTTACACATGTCTTCCTTAGAGTGATCTCTTTTAAGTTTGCAAAAGACATTTGGATCGGTCACATGATTTGGACGCCTTATTGGATTTCGAAAAAATACCAATTTAATCTTTAAAAATCTTCTTCTCCAGAACTAAAACACCAATTGAGCTGAAACTTTGCTAATGTCATCCTTCGGCTGATATCTTTCAAGTTTGCGAAAGATATTTGGATTGGTCACACGATTTGGCCGCTATATTGGATTTTCGAAAAATACCAATTTACTCTTTAAGCTTTTTAGCTTCTTCTCCAGAAGTAAAACACCAGTTGAGCTGAAATGTTACTCATGTCATCCTTAGGCTTATATCTTTCAAGTTTGTAAAAGACATTTGGATCGGTCACATGATTAACCGCTTGGGCCCCGCCAACGCTGCTTGCAGCTTTAATTGTTTTAATTATAATTCCTTTAGGTAACGGTGACACCACATATAAGCGCCGCCGTGTGGGGATCGCTGGGAATGGGTATACCTTTTGTCGCAATTGAACTGAGGATTACTGGGTATCTACTGACAACGTCATTTCCTGTGCAAGCTCAACTTCTATTCTTCAGATTCCCACTGCAACTAAAGTAAGTGTATACTCCTTACATGAACCCAGTCTAGGTTTACTCTTACATTGACCTCAGGAATACATATTCTCGTAGCCTTATTTGAAACTGTTGAGGGGTTAGTCTGTCAAATCGCGCAAGAATTTGCTGCATTCAGACATATTCTCAAGTTAGTTTAATCTAAATCAAGTATTCGTGCAAACAACTGATATAGATCTAAAATTTTCATTTGTACATTTAACCTGACATTAGTAAAGGTCGTAAACAAAAGAAAGACACGTGCTGTTAGTTTACTGAACACCTATGGTACTAGACTTTATAATCTCGCAGTTATAAAATTAAATCTGATCTCTTCCCGTAATATTTTTCTTTCCACAAAATTAGCACGATCGCTAACCACTCTTTTTAATCATTATTGATAATCTATAGTTATATCCATTTTTTCTTTGCGATCATACTTTTGTTTCGTTGGCACATTACTTGTTTTTTTCTGTCTTTGGAAAACAATGTTGTCCCGCCAGTGTTCAAACTACGCTTTCTGATAATTGGTATGTACACGAACATTTCTGGTATGACTGCAAACCGAAGTTACCGACGGGAAATTATGAAACAAGTGGTGACGTCACAATTGCCGTACACAAAACACACATGCCATGTAATTGCGGCACTAACTGATACCATTATAATTCATACATTTCCACTTCTTCCAATAATTTTTCACGATTTCTGACTGCTTGTTTTTGTGTCGGGCGAAGCACAATGGGAGCTATGAACTGGGATCAGCTGACCAAATTGTCGGAACTTGTCTCACTCACGCTCACTCCGGCACAAAAGCTAGCAGAAAGAGATCAATGCACACATTTTTGGGGTTAGTGCTAGTTAGTTCATGTCATCGCAATAGGAGCGGCAATAATGCCGTTTCATTTTTGGTATAATATCACCTACTTGACATTTATGTATAAGATTTTGTCATATATAAACTGACTTCGACATTAATGCCCCATATTGACCCTTTTTGCAGCTTGTTAATGGTGCATTGAAAAAACGACACGCTATTACGTAGCAGAAGTCATTCAAATGCAAAAACAAACCGACCAAATATATTTCTATATTTACATTATTATTATTTCTTCTAGAAACACAAAATTCACACCTGTTTGATTTTTCAGACCATATTATTTGGTGATTATGGCTTTGCTACAATCATGATTAACGCGGTAAAGGGCCGCGGAGACCAAGGCAAGATCACTGATCCTTGCAAGCCACCATACATTGATTCGCCTTATTACTCACTAAATTTACCCTAGACGTAACACAATCCTCGCCTGCTCTCTTCCCTCATTCATTGCTATGTAACCTACTTGCCTCACATCCTTTGAGTCATCATCCATTCGCATATCTGCATTTCAACGGCACGCTCCCGCCATTCCAGCTTCTACCACGGTCATGTTCACATCGTAAATCTCCCAACCACCATCCAGCATAAAAATATCGCTGCAGGGTAGCAGCATGCAAATAAAGAGAACTTTACTTTTTCACATTTGGACGACTAAAACTCAGTAAAATTCCTTGGCTACTATCATGGGCCCGCAGAGGCTGCCCGGTAGCACATTGTCCGATGTGCGCTTTGATCCTTTGGGTACCCCATAACACCTGATTTGCCGCTTCGATGCTTGACTCCCACGCATTTGAAGTACAGGAGGCCGGAGAACCGTCAGGAGCCGCCTCCGCTGGTATGGGCAAAAACTTTGAACCAGACGAAGAAATGGTTCCGTGCAAATGACGGTATATGGACCCTTTGTAAGACATTGCCAGCTGATTTGCTGCCCTCCTTTACTTAAATCATTCAATCAATTGGTTGAACTGACTTGTACTGGTGAAGTACAGGTAAAACGTAGTGCTTTACAATCTAAGATTCTGGTACGAGCCCCGGCAGGGGTATTAGTTATAGGTATGAAAAACGTTGCTAAAACACCTTCCCTCCTTGTAATTTTTGAGCTGTTATTTTCACCAGGTATAATGATAGCTGCAGAAAATGTTGTCATGGTTTGCATGAGACAACAAGAAGGAATGAAGTGAAAATAGTGAACCATACCGTTCAATGATTTTCCCCCTAATTTTCCAGGCTTCCGTTCCTCAGTCTTACCCAAAAAATAATTTATTGCGATAGCCTTAGACCCATTTCCATACGTACATGTAAACACACACACTTTTGTCGTCATGACGTCCTAGCATACCTCTGTACAATGTTGGCGACCGTAGTATATTTGAGCACCATTATGACGAGAGGACCTAAGTAAGAGGATTGGATATTTCATTCGCACATCAGGCAAACAAGGCAGTGATTTTCTTTTTAGTTTTATCTGCGATGTAGATACATCAGTGGAGCCCTTATTCAAATGAAACGTTTATCGTATTTCTTGCAGAGCACGAGTGGATGTTAATTTGGTTCCTATTAGGTTAGAACTCCGAGGTACTGCAGCCATTCGGATTAGGATATTATGGAAAGAATTCAAGAAGGTTATTGTAAACATCCTGATATGGAGTTATACAGCACCAACAATCAGCGGGAATATATTAAACAAGGGCGACTTAGAACCAGACAATACTCCACCAACATTTACAAAGGTTGCCCAGGATACGGTGAGAAACATTTGATACACTATGGCTGAAAATAGATATGTATTTGTTTGAAGAGCATATTATAATTTACTGCATTTAAATGCCAGTGAAAATGCGAGAACAAGCTACACTGCATGAAAACCCAATAATACTTATTGTATTTGCATGGATTATTGCCTGTATTTTAGCTGAAGAGTGCATATACAGATGAATACAGTCAAGAATCCATTCGTTGTATTCAGCAAGCCTGTATTCATGTGGATTCATGTGAATTCACGTGTATTATTCTATAATACAGTCAACTCATTAATGCGAATTTATCTGTATTATTGCGTTTTGATTCAGTGCTAATTATTCAATCTTAAATGTTTTAACTGTATTTTGAAAAGGTGTAGGTTAATCACAAAGTCTAACGGATCAGTGTGAAAATCATCAATAATAAATTTCAAATCAATTATCCAATTTATAACAAATGTTAAGATATCCATCTGCCGGCCGCGCGACAAAAAGTGCTGTTGTAGAACGGGTACCCATAAATGCTACTTTACACTCAAATCAGAGTGAATAAAGACGACACATTTCATTCCTCAAGTCAAACAATGTGAGGGTATGTGTTGAAGCACATTTTCTGTTTTGTATAATATTAGAATAGAAATCGTCAATTCTATAAACAACATGATTGGAACTAAAGTGGGTGAATTTGATCTTTATGTCATTCAAATTTCTCAAAAGGGTTAAGTACCTTATAGCTGAATGGTGTAATAAAACAAATTACTATAAAACCAAGTGTATTGCAAAAAGAGAGAAGCAGATGAGCTTAAATTTGCAGGTTAAACCAAGACTACTTCATTATCTAAATATTCCAAAAACAAATTAGTTCCAATCGTGTTAAATGCTAAAATATATATAGGTACTAAAAGCAACACATTTTTAGTGAAATACGTCACGTCACTTGACTATGTTTTTTTCAAATCAATAGGAATGGAATATACTTGAAAAAATTGAAACATCGGATGACGTCACAGACTGTGACGTTTATCAACTTCCACGTCGGGATCACATTGATCCGGCGTTCTCGCTCGAGGTTGCTGTCGGCGACGCATACAGCGATGTGAAGTTGACGTTTTGCGTCGGATCTTACAAGAGTGGTTGTGACTTGTTAAAGGACGTTCCAATGGGAGGATCTGCTGTTACCATCGCTGAAGTAAGAATGTTGAGTCAATAAAAGAAGTCAGAACCAGTAAACCTCCATTCAGTAGACACAGAAGAAATTGTGAATCATTCTGTTTGGTAAAACTGATACAGCGCAGTGGCATGATAACAAAGGTTTTTCTCTCTTGCTAAAAATAAAGAAAATATTTGATCGTTTCACCATACATAAAAACAATGAAGCTTTCTTGTATATGACAATGGTATCCGGATGCATTTTAGTTCTTAAGGAAAAACAGACCTGTTCTTTAGTAGCTCACCAAAAGAAATGTTTATGAAAACCATACAAAGTAGTTCATGTTACTTTTCATGAAATGGTTGTTTTCATGTGATTGATGTCAGTATTAGATTTATTCACAGCAACCAAACATTCATCTCCGCCCAATTTTCTGAATTAGATGCTACCAGGAGGAGTCGTCACACACTTCACTGTGACAGCAACTGACTCTGCCAACAATGCTGCCATAGCAACATGTTATTTGCCGACGTATGACGTCTCTTTACCCGAAGGAAGAGTCACGCCCGAATTCCGAGCCACTAGCAGACGTGATATACTGAGAGCGAGTGGTGTGGTGTACGACGATAGTGGTCTTGTAAGCCAGAAGGTAAAAAAATTATAGCAAAAAAAAAAACGTTTAGGGGAGAAACAAAAACTTTTGAATACAGACTGAGGTTAATCGCTTCCACACTGAGTCATGAATTAATAAGAGACTACACATAATATGCACAAGAGTGATCTATAAATTATAATTTTTCGTACGTCTTTCTCAAGTGAAGTCACTGCTTAATTGAAGCTTCACCCTGTTTATGTTTTTACCGTAGGAAGGAGTAGGCTTTGGGTATGGCATATTTTCAGATCAGATTGTACCCTGGACTGACTTGAATGTTGTCAGAAATCTCACCTTTCTTGCTGATCAAAATGACCCACTGACACAATATACCAGAGAAAGGCTAGGCCGTCTCATATTGTCCCCTTACGAGGTGGCATCCTACTCCAGAGTATCAGACTGCGCTTCCCACTGTTTAAATGTGATATCCACCACGTGTCTCAGCTTTAACTATGATTTCGGAACCAGTGGTACTTGCGAGATACTCTTAGGTATAGAAGGGACTGCTGCAGAGCTACACGAGGTGCGAATTATTTCTTTGTCAATTGAACTTTGCAGAAAAATATGAGAGAGAGAGAGACAGAGAGAGAGAGAGAGAGAGAGAGAGAGAGAGAGAGAGACAGAGAGACAGAGACAGAGACAGAGACAGAGAGACAGAGAGAGAGAGAGGGAAGGGAGATCCAATAAATGAACGATATACGGCAAAAGAGAACATTTTCGACCCATTTTCTTTTACGTAAATCATTCATTCATCCAATTTCACAAACACAATATATATAGGCTGCCTCAAGACACGGGTGACCGTACACACGGCGTGTTGATGTTATTAGATAGTGCCATTGCTTACATTATAATGAATACGAGTGAAAAACATCTCGGTATCACCGAATATATTAAGACATTGAGATGTTATTTCATATATGACAATCTAATTAATCAAGTAAGATCTTTACACTCTTGCTATCACAGTTCGGGAGGTTTCATTATTATGAAAGAATTGGTGTTGGACATTCATGGGAGTTGCAGCATACTGACTTGACCCTGCGCCATGGTGATGTATACTACATGCAACTTCTAGTAGTGAATGATCTCGGTTAGTAAATATATCATTGCGTCTTAATTTTGCAACTATATCACGTACCTCGATTTACGTTTGTATGCCGTGAAAGTAAGCAACTCGACATCTTTTTTTTTGCATTATTCCCGTTCGTGCCTCTATCCGTCGCCCATGTTTGGATTCGCACGTCCCATTTCACATTCAACCTGCTTTGCGAATAAGTTGTATATTAACAATACGCATAGTTCAAAAGTAGCCTCTTGGCGCTTAAGGTAGGGATGATAATAGGTACGTATACTAATGATTTTTCCGTTTAGAGGTGAGTTTCACAGCAAGTGAAAGACCGTTAAAAAAGAGGACGATAGTGGCGTTTAGGTGCTGTGGGCTTACATGAAATTTTAATTTAATTTAGATGCTACATGTAGACGTAAAACAAAAGGTATCATCAAAATATCATCCGTAAGAGGAGCTGTTTCAGCTGCCTTTCCAAACGACAAATGGAAACGCTGTGCCTCTGTCACATACCAAAGTGTGTTGATTTCAGTGATGTATAGGAATGTGACCGTCAATAAGTTATTCATACGGCCCTATAGCCCTCTCTTGTACATCAAAGGGCATCCCCAGCTCGGCCCTTCCATCTTGAGACTTAATAGACCAAAGTTTGTGTATCCATCCCCGTGAGTAGTGTCTCGATAATTGACGGACACATTCAAAGATAAAATGCACCTCGGCTACAGATATTTGGGCTCTCAAACTTTATCAAGACTTCTCTGATCTACCATTTGAAAGGGTTCATTTAAAAGCCCATGACGTAGGAAATATTTCCACCATCTTAGCTTTCGAAAAAAAGATATATTTACCCACAGAGATAACACAGGGATGGCGGTCATATTGAGTTTAAAATACCTGTAATTCTTAGGTAATGTGTCTCTAAAGTACCAAATTTTGCCCGATCATCCCTAGCCCGACTTACTTGATTTGGTGAGACAACGGTTAAACGTTTCGTTGATGAAAGTTTGAGCACACGTTTCGAGGCGCATGCTACCTTTTAATATTGGCATAATCTAAACTTCCTTATGTAAAGCAAGAACTGCCTGACGATTTTTTTAGAAAGCTAAGCAGTCAATGAGACTTCACATATATCAGCGAGATTTGGATATACCTGCGGTCTTCCTTGTAATGACAACTAAGCATTCTTGTATTTAACAATTACCATGATTATGGTTTTGATAATTTACATAAAAATGTTAAGTAGATTTTTATTGTCCTTCTAGGTTACGAGAACATCATATCGTCCGAGCCAATGATTGCGGATTTCAGTCCACCCAATCCTGGTATCATCGAGAACGAGTCAATCGACCAGGTTTCACACGAGCCCTGCTTAAACTTTCTACCAGATGAGTGGCAATTTAAGTGTATTGAAACTACAAAGTTAGCCAACTTCAGGTAAGGATAAGGATTAAAACTCACGACGTACGGCACCAAGCTACCTTGGGAAGACATTGCAGTCAAAACCGCCCGGCTGAATGTCCGAGCTAAGTTGTTACAATTTTCTGCTCTCGACTCGCCTACACGCTGTTGAATCACTGGTACACACATAATCGCCATCACACATCGGACACATACTCAATCAAAGTGATGTATACATCGCTACTCTGGCGGTATTGCATAATAAGTGCTGTACGTGTTAAATAAATATGCATGTCTAACTCTTTTTGGTTGGCGAAAAATACACTCCATGTTAATCTACATGTAACATTAAGCTGTTAATGTTTCTCCAATAACAAGGAAATGTATTTTCTTCGAATAAAGTAAACATTGCCTTTTCATTTATTTTACAGAATTATTATCGACGGAAAAGGTTCAGCATGTGTTTTTAATGGACACACCCCATACGTTGACCTGCTGTACACAAGAGCAAATACATTTGTATCTGGTAGTTGCATACGTCTTGTCACATTTTTCTTTATCCTATTTTCGCAAACAATGGCTTTCACATTCATACTAAAGGACGAAAAAGATGTATACAAGATGTAGACAACCTGCATACAATAAAATCGAATATTATGTAGCTCCATGCTACAATATGTTATATTGCGGTTGTAAATGTGCTGTCAACAAACATATACCTATAATATTGTGATCTCCAAAGTTTAATTTTTATTATGTCTTAATGTAGCAAACTGGGATGGTTTCCACGACGATGAGACTGGTATCTATGGTTACACTTGGACCATCGGTACAGAAGCATGTCTTGACGATATCCACCCTCACAAAGACCCACATGCCCATTTATTCGATGAAAGTGAGTGGACACACATCGGACTGGCAGATTCCTTCGAAGGAGAACTGGCAGGTAAGTGTCACGATCACCGCTACGTCTAATGTGAACGCTAGGACTACGACACTGGTGGGATCTACTTTAGTTTGCAATAAAAGATACGCAACAATTTGCCTTATAAAAAATCTCCCACGGTGCACGCTAGCTATATATCTTTAAGTCAGTAAAGGTACTGTCTTCATACAATGCTATACACAATTTCATATTCACTAATGCACCATTCAGTTTTGGCCGCACCCCTCCCCAAATGAACATGTCATGCTATATGAATATTACACAGCCCGGATGGGTTATTGATAGAAAACATTTTGTCGATGTGTGCAGTGTTTATACTCCATTTTTCCTCTCTGAAGTTTCTCAATACTTTCTCTTTCAAAATATCCTGGCATTTTCCACAGATGGCAAGTATCACGTGTCTGTTCGAGCGATAAATAAGGTTGATTTTGGTGGTCCGATGGCTACAACAGTGTGCCACTCCATTGCATACACAATCGATCGATCTCCTCCAATCGTGCATGAAGTCACTGTTCTGGGATACGATGAAGATGACTGCATGATAACAGTAACATACAATCTAAGGTTTGAAAACATTGTTAAGCACTTCAGTAGATAAGTGCGATATTCATTAGTCCCGATAAGACGACGCCCAACGGACTTGCACAAGTCTTTCCGTCCGCTCGTCACCACTTTTCACCTAAAACGATATCATTTTTGTGGCTCAAGGATGATATGATATAAAGTATATTATCATATATATTTGGTTTATGATTCGATTCAATATGTCACCTGCAAATATATTGTGTCAGAATGTTTATGACAAGAGCTATTACCCTGAAATATGCCGATGAATTGCATTCAGGATAACTTTCTTTTAGGTGCATATACATGTCGATTAGTTTAGTACTGTGATAGATCAATTCTCGCTGCCTTAAATAGCATTTGTGTTGTGCTAGGGAAGGGGAAAACTGTTACTTTTTTGGTAATTAAATACAATACACACGTCGACTTCTCACTACAGCAAGAGTTTGAAAAACTAATGTACTAACAAAAATGCAATCACTGTCACGGAAAAACAGTCTGTTCATGAAACGATGTCAACTCTCTTTTATATTTCATCTTTTAGGCGTTTTTGGAATTACTTTAATGTAAAACCTGAAACTTTTATTACTTCTACTGTAATTTTACGTATTTTACCTGTGGAAATCTGCCATATTGAAAATGCGGTTGAGCGCCTGACAATTTGATAAGTCACATAGGTAGCAGAGTAGTATTTACGGTACCTAGAATTACAATATGTCCTCCGCTCACATTGTTATACTTTACACACGTGCTGAGCCCAAGAACACTCCCACACCACTCTCTTTTGGCATTTTCCCCATCATGTGTCACAACAAAGTCCACTCAAATTTGGCACAAGGACCAGGGGATGTTCTGTATACGTACATGACCATAACCACATTTGTGGATCTTAGTCATGACATTTTATAAATGTTTCAATAAAAAGTTTGGTTTTCTAACCATTCTTTAGTGTCGAAAAACTGAAATTTCATCATCAAGTGGGATATGAAATGCCTGTGTACCAGAGTAAATAGTATTCCGTTTGAATTTCAGCGACGATTTATCACTCATCCGGGAAATCAGTTTTGGTCTTGGAAAAAGTCCAAGAGACGTGTTTTTGTTGGACTGGAAGAGGGAAAATAACATTACTCACATCTCGTATCCGTTTTGCATTCCTGACGGTGTGCCGGCCTGGGTTAAAATAAGAGCCATGAATCATGGTAAGATTTGTCATCCCTTTTTATGTCACGAATTATCGTATTTTGTTTTTTTGCTTGAACTACATTGTCCACAATTGTGTGTCAATGTTAGGGAGAATATTAGCGGAAACTTTAAAAGCATGCTCTGACTTGATGACAAATTAAATGTACCTACCGCGGGTATATGTTAAATTTCATTCGTGAATGTTCCTACTAGTATTTGCATAGATTAGGTTTTTCATATTACAAAACCCTTCTCTAACATTTTACTTATGAAACGTACAGTTGCAGTGACTCAATGGCAATGTCATGTGTATGTGACAGTGCTTTTTGGCTGACTACACTAGCCTGTGTAAGGCGATGTATCGCGAAAAGGGGTCGTAAGAACTTCAGAACATCATACATTGTGCATTACACGTTCAATGTAACCTGTAAAAGTTATACCATGTAACATCTCAAACATTCTCTTAAATGACCAGCTATCAAGGAAAGGCCAGATCAAAACTTAACACGTTTTTCACCAGATGCAGTTAGCAAAACCGTAGCTGACTATTAAACTTAAGAACACATTGATTCAGTATAGTACTAGAAGAAAATATCATATTCCGAAAACACGGGGTCGCTCACGCACAAATACCGCTGATTAATTTCCGCCAATGCATTAAAATAGATTACTTTACTTTTGCATTTATTTTATTCTCTGAACTTCCAGCATGTTTATTTTGTCTGTTATATTTTGTGATACTGTTATAATTTTACAACTGCTTTGCTTACCGTTGTTATTCTGTTATGAGCATGTATATTTTGTATTTTATTCAATACGTGATAATCCAGACTGATGGATTGACTTAGAGTATTTAAATTTAAAGTCATGTCTCTAGAAATCTTCTCAATGACTTTCGGCACATTAACACAGGAATTTCAAACAACTTCAAAGAGGAGCGCACTAACATTTTGCTCATGCCAAATGTTAAGGAAATACAATTATGTCCTAAGTTAAAGGATGACAGTCCCTAACCTGCTTTGTTTTATATTTAATCTTCTTCGGTTTAGTTGAACTAACCACAGTCGGTCACGCAGTTTCCCCGATCATCGTCGACACAAGCCCTCCGATTCCAGGAGAAGTATTTGATGGAACAGTACTTGGTCACGATATTGACTACCAGTCTTCATCGGACGAGTTATGCGTCAGCTGGAGAGGATTCTACGATGAAGAAAGTGGCATAGGTATAGCTCATCATCGCCAGACTTATTTATTTCCGTTTATCTCTCCTGCTGATAGGAAACCTGTCTTAAAGTGTTTACTTTAAAGATGCAATATTTCGCAAATAATCGTTCTGAAGTGTGTTCTTCATTAGGAGAAATCAGCAATACCACGGCGTATGATTCCGCTGTACACATTGTCTCCTTACTTCTAAACTATTTTTAATTTATGAACAGAGAAATATATATGGTACGCCGGAAGCTCCGCGGGAAGTAACGATACGGTTTATGACACTGAACTAAGACACTCCGACTTCAGAGCGTGCAAAAGTGGCGTAGAGCTGAAACACAACGAAAGTTACTACTCAACGATTGTCGCGTTCAATGCAGGTCATAAGAAGTTGAGTACAGCTGTCACAACAAACGGCGGTATGTTAAATGTTATATATATTGTTATATATAAACACCTAAAATTAAAACTTCCACTGGTTAAATTATCACTTCCATCAAGTATTGACGAACATTTTGTACTCATAAGCTCACTGACTAAGCATGGTGTTCAGGCTGACCATAGTCATATGAGCAACTTTGAGTATAAGCATTGAATCCAGAGTTTTTGTAAGGTTAAGGCAGTATCATCGAAATCAAAAGGAACGCAGTGTTACATCGTCACGTCATAAGTAGCGCACCATGGCATCGCACGATAACAGCCAGCAAGTGTACAACAAGAACGAACTTGAAAACAGAACATACATGTAGTAGACGATTATTCAATGAAAAAGAAAGGTTTTAGTTGTTTTGCCGTATAACATTTGCTCATCACTATGCACAATCATCTTCAATTTCAATCCTTACTACTGATATGATGTGTTCGGCTTACAGTGTTAGTTGACACGACTCCTCCAGTAGAGGGTTGGATCAAGGATGGTTTACAACGAGAGCACGATATGATGTATTCACCAGTCGCAACGACTGTATCTGCTACTTGGGATAGTTTTTCTGACCCCGAATCTTATATCAAGGAGTATTTGGCAAGAATATGGAGGGAAAAGCATGGAAAAGGTATATAATCATTAGATGTATAGGAAATAAAATGTATCTTGTTCATATTGAACAGATCTTGTCTCCATCGCAAACTTGTGATCTGTATTTTATTTTCATTGAACCGCTATAGCCTGCATTGCAAACCTGTTAGCTATATTAAAAGAAAACGGAAAATTATCATGTCCACTTCAGATTCTTTTGTCTCTATAGTGACGTAGACACACTCTCTGTCCAAACATTGGTCTTAATTCGCCGAATACATTACCTGAATGTTGGCCTCATTATAACCAATTAATATTTTCCATTGATAATAATTACTGTTTCTATCATTTTTATTTGCACATTTGGCTTTAACGACGTCAATATTGGAAATCCAGCATTTTATAATAATTAAATAGTTCGACGTTTTCTCAATGTAGCTGATTTGTGGACTCCTTAATTTGAAATTTTTGATGTACTCCTGTTATGTACGTTATTTTCCGACATACAAGGCATTATGCTTGACTTTCCAAATTAACTACAAAAATAACAACTACTATGAGAAATCACGTAAAATAGTGAATTTGTGTACCGGTATTCCATTCCCAGGAAATCCATCACAACCTGAAAACATTTACACCAGGGGATCTTTGCCTGCCGAATCCAGTGCTATAAATTGGCACCATTTTCACCTCAATCACGGTGATCATGTTTACACCGAGATCGAAGCAATAAACAAGGCCCTCGCAGGAACCAAGGTTGCTTCTAACGGATTCACCATCGATTTGACAGAACCGCTTTTCAACTTTCTAGGCGACGGGGACACGATAGGTGTAGACAGACGCTACAGCGTAAGTAATCCATCGCTATAAGTTAAATGCGTTACGATTAAGGTATACTGTCACCTGATCCAATTTTTCAGAGTTACCATGGAAAGAGAAAATCTAACCAATCACGGATTTTAAGCGGGTGGCCACTTTTTAAAAACAGTGCCCTCAAATGGGCATTTTCGAATACCAAGGAACGCCCCTTTGACCTTATATAGGCACATTTAGATTACAGGTGACTGCATACCCTTAAGCGGCAATGAGAGCAACACACTGCATTTGGCCTGCTCGATAAATATAGTAAAAAGAAAAACTGGCAACCAAACTCGAAATACTTAAAGGTGTAATTCCTCGAGAGGATCTTGGAGATAGAATAGAGTCTTGTTAGTTTAATTGTCGGAGAGTGTGTGTCTTCTGTAAAGTACTTCTGATACAAAGGATTAATTTCTTTCATCCAGGGAACTTTATCTCAACTAGCTGCTAACTGGGACTGTCTTGATTTTGAATCCGGTGTGGATCACTATAAAGTCACAATTTACCAAACCTACGGAGGCTCGAGAAGACAGGTTTATCCAAACGATGGGTAAATATGAACACATATATTGCATCTGATCCGTCAAGGTCAAAGGAATTTGCAAAAATGTATTCGTGACCATTAAAAAAATAAAGCACCTAAACAGTAAAGCCAAAGATAAAGCAAGGTACTTGGTACAGTGAAGGGCGAACATGAGGGAAATGCCGAGAGAGTTTGACCGGTTAAGAAGGGCTTGACTACGCAGTTTCTGCGTAGTGAAGCGTCATTACGTATTCATGGTGACCTCTGGCCAGCTGTCAATATCTTTGGGGGCTTTTGTCTTTGGCCTGCTTTGCATATGCGTCGTTGGACACGACCTGCCAATCACCCAGGTAGTCAATTAAACTATTAATTGACTGTTTACCGACCCAATTAACACTATCCAGCAGTATCAGTCATATTTTAATCGCGTGGCCCGGGTGGGCACAACGTAGGAACGCGTGTATTTCTATGTGTACGTTTCACTTATGGTGTTGTTTGTACCATGGAGGTAGGAATGTTTGTACCATCGTGCGTTTGAAGTAAGCTTACTTGTTTCACCTACAGCATTACCTTCAAGGTGACAGGCTTACTATTAATGTTCAGTATCATTGCACCGAGTTCTGCCCACGGTGAAAACCACCTGTTTTGCCACGGTCCCTCTGTGGAGGGACCGTGGTTTTGCCTACTAATTACTGCCCGTCGCTGCCCGTCCTGAATGTAGCCTATCTATAGCTACAGTAATCAGTCAATATATAATACCCCGCGCCTTATAATTTTTATATAAACCACAGTCTCTCTATCCACGAGGGACTGTGTATAAACTTATAAAATCATAGTCCGTGCCGTAAAATTGTTGACTTTCGATGCGATATACAGGTTGATCGTTGAATCGCACCGGCGCATCCATATTTACTTGCCCATAAGCTTACTACTCTGTAAAGGGTGGGGTAGATGGAATTCCTGGGCCAAAAATGAACACCGGGGCGAAACTTTTTGTGAACCCATGTGAAAACATAAATCATTTATCAGTTTTGATATATACTCCTAAATTGTAAGTTTGATCATGGAGGTACCTCCATGGTTTGATCAAAATCGAGACCACATTCAAGGGCTATGCAGACTGTCCATGTACGCACACACAGTGACAAGAAGGCGGCAAACACCTACTTACCAAGCACATCGAATCGGCGAAAAGAAGCATAAAAAAGCTATAGGCTCATCGCCAAAACAAACGCGCCAAGCGCTAACAAAAACCCATACCGAGCGGCCCTTTTCAGGGCCACCAAAACACTCCAAAAAGAGAACTACCAAAAAAAACCCATAAAATGACATAGAACACACAAACACTTAAAGAAATAACAAAAATCGTACACATAAAAATAAACACATAACGTGACAGAAAAAATGGCCGTGGAAATAAATCAGCTATTTCCAAAGAAAAGCCGACAACAACATGAAATTCAACAACAACCTATCATCGCTCAAACTCCGAATAATAGTACTAGGCAAAGGCCTTAAAATTAATTCGGACGCCAACAAAACCAAACAGAATAAAACCACCTCAGGATTTCAACAAATAAAGTCGTAAAATGTGACTACGCTACATCGTGAGACACAAACAATCGCAACAACACAAATTCAAAGAAAAGTCAAATTGGGCTCCACAAACAACAAACACCAAAAACTTGAAAGCTATCTGAAGCTGCTAAACTCACACTTCTAGAGATACCCTTTCAAACAAGGAAACAAACATGTCGCGTGCTAAAAGAATCGCGATAAACCAGCTTGCAAACAATAGACAAATTTCGGGAAAAAAAAACACTCGACAAGGGTCGGGTTTTCGTCATTGTCAACACAAACGATTACGTACTCGAATGCGAAAGGCAATTACGCAACACTCAGTATTATACACAACAAGCCAGAACAAACAGTAAACAAAGTAAACGAACTATGAATCAAAATGTACGAGAACAAGCACATCAACCAGGATACTTGTGAGTATCTTGATCCAATAAACATAAAATCCGTACCCCCAGTGGTACTTATTGCCTAAAAATTCACAAACCTCCGCAAAAATCTAAAAGACACACCAGTCAAAACAAAATTTACCAAAGTAAAGAAACATAGAACAAACAAACCGAACCACCAAACGGACTCACAACGTGACCAAAATGAATATACTTGCCTCGCTAATCGGAAAGCAAGACCACTAAAATGCATTAAAATAAATTTTCACAAACACAAACTAAGGAAAGAATCTACACTGCGACTGATGAGAAACCACACTCGGGTTTCGAAACGCGAGCGTCAAAGGGCGACTCTATCAACTTTTGTAACAACATAGGTCCGGCTGCGTCTCGCCATAGGCTTTCCCCACACAAACAAAACATTACCGTACACACTAATCCAAACTTCTCTACAAATATCCAAAGCGAAACAAACATTTCATTAACACAAACAATCGGATAAGAATGTAGGAACACATTTTCGAAACAATCAAACACAAACTCGACACAAAACCATTTAGGATAGTTAGCCTGTTTCACATTTTTTACATCTCGCTATACTGTCTATGATTCTAAAAATAAAGTCATCTGCCACTTTTTCTGTATACGCGGTTTGGCAAAACTCATCTCTTCAATCGAAAGTCGGGCGATTTCATGGTTCTTTGGGGTACGTCGAGCTTAAGGAATGTGGTTATATTCGCGATGTTTTATTCGAAATTATTTATTTCTTCTAGGGCAAATGCACGTAATTCATGCTGTTTGAAATACTGGCCGCTCATAAACAAGACAATAAACTCGATATCTGTGCATCTTTACTTTTATTGTCAAAGTACCATCGACACCCAAAAAAAAACCAAATGGTTCAGTCCACGCGTGGGTTCAGTCCAGGTATTTGCAACGCCAGTCACCTAGGCGACGGTAATCCGCACCACTTATCACCATCGGGAAGGTACTCCTCCCCCTATACCACTGGCGATCCCACCCTCAAGGCACTGCGTCATTCGACCAAGCATGTTATTGTAATTTCCTGCATAAAATTAACAGCGAGGTCAACCGGTCAAACTCTCTCGGGATTTTCTGGCATGGAATGTGATTAACAAATGCCAATGATAATTATTTGTCACATTATGTTTGACTGTCAAATTAAAAACGTACAGCAAAAATTGTCTCCGTCTTCATGAATGGACCTTTAAATCTATCTCCTTTCTCGTCTTTTTTTGTCCTTCCAAGAAAATCACACGAAATAGTCGACGGTGACACAGTTATATGGCACTCCCCGTCCACACTGAACCTTATCAATGGAGGCTTCTATAGTATTCGTGTATCGGCGGTCAACGGAGCAGGTCTTGGAAGTGTTCGAGATACTAGTGGTGTAACTGTTGATTCAACCCCTCCTCAGGTTAGGACATCAATTCTGCCCTTTGTACTTTCTCACTTAAAAGTTGTGCGCGTGCAGATTGAGCATTTAACTACAGAGAGAGAGAGAGAGAGAGAGAGAGAGAGAGAGAGAGAGAGAGAGAGAGAGAGAGAGAGAGTGAAATGCATGTCACCGTGAAGGCGAATAGACGTATGGAAAATGCTAGCGCACCGGACATTCAACTCCAACAGTTTATTGTTTCTTTTAAACCTATTCAGACATTGCGCCCGACACTGGTTTCCCGGAACGACAAAACCGTTTTTACTTTTTACATTGAATTTTGATCACTTTATGTTTACTACATCCATAGATGTTGCTAATAAGCATAGGAGCGATGACAGCAGACGAAGAGGAGGAGCTCATTGATGGCTACGTCATGCAAACAGACACAGAAGGTATCAGGGCATACTGGGAAGCCGTAGACTTTGAAAGTGGCATATTTGCATATTGGATTGCAGTCGGAACGAGCAGTGGTGGGTAAAAATATTTAATATCCATTTACATAGACAAATTTAGTATTATTCACTTGTATGCTAACCTACGATTGTGACTGTCTTTTAAATATCTTCAATTGTCAATGAATAACCAAGTACAAAGAATGTCATATTTTTACTGTATCATTATGATAACCTTAAAAATAAATATTCAACGTTGAGGCCATGTCATTAAACAACTACGCCGGGTAGCGTCGACTATGTTTATGCGTCTGACAATCTCATAGGAGCAACTGATGTACAAAACTTCACAATGTTTGAGCCAAGTAACGGTGGGTACATCGACGGATTGACTTTGAAGAAATTTAGCGACGAAGAAAATCCAGGAACGGTATACTTTGTGACGTGTAAAGCTGAAAACGGTGCTGGAACGACATCAGAAGCAATGGTGTCAAGGTTAGTGGAGAATGTTAGAGTTTTTGAGGTTTTCTCACCAGAAGACTCTCAGTTCTTCACCCATAAAAAACCAACATGTAATTTTTTATGTAGTGAAGATCTGTCTCTACAACAGATTTCAAATTAGTACGATAACTGCGTGCATGAGACAAATATTTTGCATCTACAGTGGAAACTATTGGCATGGGTACCACAAAACGTGTAAAGTAATCTTTTCTTCGGGTTACCATGTCTGTCTTACACACTGAGTTGTGGTACCAATCTGAAATGCACTTTAATTGCACTGAATTGTAAATCCTAGAACACATCATGCTCGTAACACAATTGTTAGTCACCTTCCACGTCCCTCTGTAATTGCAATTTTTTAATTTGATTCCAGTGCCATTAAGGTTGTCTCTGCTGACAAGGTCGGTTTCGTAACTGATGGCCCTGAAGTCGAGACGAATGATGAAATGGAGCAAATGGCTGTGGACATTGACTACCAGAAAGAGATTGGCACAGTCACTGCTCAGTTTACTGGTTATGAAAGTGAACAGCATGGCATTGTTCACTATGAGTGGGCCGTTGGAACAACTCCAAGATCTGATGACGTTCAGCCGTACATCAGTGATGGTATCGTCACAGATGACGAGGGACACCATGTTGGCGAAGGTAAATTAGTGACGATTACTCTATCTACCTTATTTGAATATGAGGCTCATTGCAAAACGTGCGTGTAGGAACTGTGACAGGTCCATTTCTCTTTGTTTTGTAAATCGCATTATTTCCAGCAATTAGCTTGCTATGATGAAAATACTTTAGCCAGACGCTGCATTTCTCTCGCACATCATTTTGCAATTCGTACTTGGCGATCTTTGAACGGCTAAAATTAAATATGTAGTGAACTATTAATGTTGTTAAAAGTCTTGCCTAACAATTGGAGACGATATATTCCAGGAAATGCTCCTCAAGACACATAGCCCATAAATTATCATTCTTAAAACTGAATCTTATTATCCTTTTAGATTGACATTATTGTTAAAAACCTGAATAGCATTATATCATAGCATATTAGCATAATTGCAACACTATCAGTCTTTAAGTGAAAAGTGTGATTATCGGCACAACAAATTTTCAATGTGAAACTTCGAAAATTTGAGAAAAGATCAACATGTTGACTGCATTTCATGGCAAACTTCATTAATAACACTGAAGGGTGACGTTATTTCGTCTCCAGGTATAAGTAGCTCAGGAGCAGCGCACTCTCTGCTTTCACTTGCTTCGGGCCGGCGTTACTTCGCTACAATAAGAGCGATCACTGGTGCTGGGAATGTACTGGATTCATCATCAGACGGATTCACTGTTGACGTCACTGCTCCACAGATCAGTATAGACATTTTGGAAGGACGTAATGAGAGTGAAATCACCATGGACTCTGCAAAATATCAGGTTGTTCTCAAATTAAAAGAAATCTCAAATATCTCTCACAGAAACACGACAGAGGGCTGATACTAAGCTCTCCCCTGTTATTTTTGTACATTTAATGGCCTGCATAACATAATTTACAACTCAGCAGGTTTGTTTAGGGGACCGTAAATTGTATAAGTATATATAGCGACAAATAAAGTTGCGCAAGTTCAGAGACGAACGGTGAAGTTAGTAGAAATGATTATAAAATAGTAAAAAGTCAGAATTCGTTATCTGTATTCGACAGAACTAAAGAAAGTATGTTAAAATGTGTTTTCAACTTTACATTTATGGAATACTTCTCTATTTGCGCTGCATTGTTTGTGTCACTGGTCTCGGTGCTTCTATTTATATTTCTCTTAGAATATTTCTTTCTTTCTTCTGACATGTGTAGTCTACTGCAAAATATTCTAGTTGACTCATCAAAAATGAAGCGAAAACACACTTTGCACTGTAACAGATTTATGAGATTTTTTCTAACTGGTTTATATGCAGAAATCAGAGACGATGGAGTCATCTTGGACCATTTTTGAAGAAGAAAGCGAAATACTCCACACGGAGTTCTGTTACGGCAGTTTCCCTGGTTCGTCTGACATTTTCAATTGCACTGATACTACCGGTATGATGAAACATCGAGTTCCATGGTGGAGCCAAATGCACAGGGTCTTCCTAATATACTGACACTTCGGACAACCAATCAGGTATAAATCTACTTTGTCTTAGTTTGATGGCATTTGAACATTTGAAGTGTAAAACATACTGTCATGATGGCCACCTTCTTCGCTATTGTAGTTTTTAAGACTCTATTTCATGACAAACCTTATGATTCGTTGTATTTGTCTAATTTGCATGCTGTATATATAATAAATAATTACTTAAATACAAATGGCGACATTCCATCGACATGTCTTCATATACGGCTACTAAGTTTTCAACATCTATTCATCTATCCTCGTCATTAGGTTGGACTGACAGCAGAAGCGCACTCTGATGGCATTACTGTCGATACAACGCCACCAACGGCGGGCAACATCAGCTGTCCACGATCGATGAGAACCACAGATGATCTGATTTGTTCGTGGGACAACTTCAACGACAAGGAGAGTGGAATAGGGACTACCAAGTTGCAGTTGGTTTTGCTGAGGGTGAAGACGCTGTCTACCCTTTCACAGTGGTTGATTCATCTCTTCACGAGTACAAAGTGAATGGTAGGTCGTATTGTAAACCTTATTTGTTTTTCGATTGCAAACTAAAGTTACTGTAATCAAAGTAAAGAAGTTACAGCTCAGTATGGCGGAGTATATTTTGAGAATATGCAGTGCGGCTTTTCCGCTAATTTCACATGTATCGCCTTACTAACCAAGGTTTGTCGAGGCATCTGATGTAAATGCTTGCACCATGAAAGAGAATGATAAAAAGGAAAGATTGATGTAACTTTGATAAATTAACTTCATTATTTTTGTTCCTTACGGGTACGTTTTCTTATTCTTCTGTCTAAAGTATATTGAATACTAAAGTGTTACTAATAGCGATTCCAAAACAACGTCTTGTGTACAATTTAAAATACAATGGTTGACATATAAATTTAGTCAACACTGAAAGTCAGATTTTAACAGTAATCGAACATATATACAAGGCTGTGTTGATAAATTGAATACTTTGAATTTTTAGACGTCTTTTGGAGCAAATTGTATATAACGGAACAAAAGGACTGGTCAAAGTTAAAGCTAGTAGTTTTTTAAATTTTGGAAGATTTTGTCCATTATGCTCCTGAGCTGAACTTATCATGGCTTTCCTCATAATTCACTGTAGGTCCGTTCCTTGGTGTGCAGCATACTTCACATTGATAGTTACAAACAAAGCTGGTGGTGAAATAATGAGTTTCTCTAACCCAGTGTACGTGGACGACACCCCGCCTATTCCAGGCAACGTTGTACATCGAGACGGCGTCGATGAAGTCGATTATAATGAAAGTGGAAGCGTATTTGTGAAATGTAACGCTGTCGAAGGTAGGTACAGAAATGAACTTGAAGATGAGACTTAAGTAGCAACAAGAATGCTGTAGATACACAACTCTCAGTTACATAACTCTTCATCATTTATTTCACTCATTTTAAATGGATATCACCAATAACATAGCTACCATATCTGACAAGCATGACATTCATTTGTATTCAAACGCGGCACACGAGTGTATACTCTGGCCACAAACTTAGAGGAAATTCAGGCTTCTTAATCCGACACATCATGCTCCCTTGATAAAGTACCCTCTCGAGAGCCAAACTCTACGTTTTACCTCACTATACAAACAGTCGTATCTACATGTTTCTTTATAACCACTCAGTGTGTTTACAATATGTATCACAGTAAATTATCCTACACGTGAAATCTCTAGGTAGTGCTACGAACGATGCAATCTGTCAAAAATCAGTGGACCGATTATTTGTTGCCTGGGAAGGCTTTAAAGATCCGGAGAGTCTTGTCGAGAGGTGAGTCCCTCAGCACAAGGGTGCTTTACTCAAGGAAACAGTATTACTCTTTAAGTAGTCTGGCTATAATATTGTTCTAATAATTTTAAAAGTTGATCGCAGAAATTACAATAGAGTAGTAATTCGGATTAGATGAAGAGATAATGTATAGCAATGCCAAGGTTTAGACAATGTAGCCGACCTTTTCCGTAAGACATTCATATAAACAATTTCCTCGGCGTTATTCTTATTGATATTGATAATTTCTTGATACCGATAAGGTTTTTAACATAGGAGACCTTGAGGAGCGATGAATCGAGTGACTTGATTCATTTGAAGGGAAAGTTTGTTTCACGTCACTGTTGATGAATGATTAGACGTTTACCGTTGGGAAAGAAAAAAAATTTGAACGAATGTTCCAGCCTCATAGCGCTTTATATTGTTTAATTCTGTATTAATATAGGTACCAAGTGGCAGTCGGTAAAAATCCGGGCACAACTGACATACTAGATTTTGCAGACGTAGATGTGTCTTTAGGGCTTTGTGCTTTTATCGATGGAGTTGATTTGTATGACGTCAGACGGGCTTTTGTATCTGTTCGAGGATACAATCTGGCTGGGATGCACTCCACGGCGGTTTCAAATGGTGTTTATATCAGTAGAGTCGGCGCTGGCCTGCCCCACTCGAAGGAACTTATATCTGGGATGGAAGACAGGACACTGATGTGTAAGTATACTAACACTTGGCAAGTTCATTTCATTCAAAAGTTACAAAGACATCTGAGTCTAACAAAGCAAATAAGCAAGGCAATAGACTTTCCATGCTTTAGTCATTTTCATCAGAAAAAGAAGAAAAAGTTCGCAGTACAGAAGTATAGATACTTATCGCGGACACACAATCACGTTATAACCATCACTCTGCTATCTAGTTTAACAATGTCACAAGCCTACAAGGCCACTGAAAAGAATCCAATTAATGTTGCCAGTTTAAACGCATTCATTTCAGTTCAAGGATTGTGTTGAAACGGCAGTTGTTTAAGATGAGTCTTAATTTCTGTCGTCGCTTCTGCAGAACACAAATGTAGCTACGAAGACCGGTTCTCACGCCATATTTCAGCCAATTCCCTCCAGACTCTCAGGGGCTCCCGATCTATCTTAGCTGTGCGATCATTGTAATATATCAGCGTCGCATTTTTATCAGTCGTATATTCCATTGGTATATTCAACCACCTAGATACAAGAGGGGCTGAGAGAAATCCAGTAAATTACACAGTAACTTGTTTGGTATTAAATTCACAGAGACTTTCAGGACAGCAACGAGGTGTTAGAGGTACAGTGGAGTTTCCATGGAGACCCCTGTCCGAAAATACACTACGAATGGTCGATATTCAGATTTGATGGTTTGCAAATGCAGAATTTCACAACAACCACAGAATGGTAGGTCAATCACTTTTGTTGCTTATCTTTGAACGACTACATGCAGTCGTACTACTTTAACAATACATGACGTTCAACATATCAGCCATTATATGATCTCATGATCCGTTAGCGTCGATGTGACCCACTGTTTATAATGTAATATATTGGTAAATATGAAAATCGTTCCCCGTGTTCAGGGAGGCAAAGAATTCGAACGTTCCACATTTGTGTCTCGGTTGTCCTGTTTCAAACTCGACCGATGATTTATGTCAAGGTCACACTGACATGTGTTTACAATTCTATGATGTTCACTTGCAGCGCACTCATTGGCACGATCCGGTCTTCTTAGATCTCATTAGTATGCAAAGTCACGTTACAGCACCGTGATTGGTTGACTTGTGCTCTTATGTTAACCTTGTCGTATAGAGCTTCGTAAAAGAGTGTTCCATATACTTCCTGCATGTAACAATCATCCAGGATATCTGCACCTGGGCCCCTGGTTCGATCACAGAAAGCCGAGTTCGCCTGAGAAACATTCACCCGTTCAAATCGTGCACCTTTATGTGGCTCTGCATGGCTGCCAGTAACGATTTGATCTTTCAATGATATTTTTATTATCCCTTGGGTGAATTAAGTCTCTTCTACGGTAAACTTGTTCTGAACACAAACTTTCAATATCGGACATATCGACTGTTCATCAATAGAGTTTGTGAACCATATTATGTAACACGTCTCATGCAATGCGACAGATCGTTTTTTTATTTTCAAAAACGTTCAATTTCCCACCAACAGCATCATATTTCTGAATATTATCGTACAAGTTTACGCTCGCGAATGTTGCGATTTAGTGGTCCTGATACGAGAAGGGAGTGTTTTATACTCGTGATCTACCACGGTTCTTACTAAATTGCACTCATATAAAACTGTTGGCACAACAAGCCTTTCTTCCATCGCTACAGCGCCAGGGGCGCTAGAGCTGTTTTTATTTTGAAATCGTTCGTTCATGGATTGGATGGCAACATTGATGGTAACTATAAGCGAAGAGGAGACAGGTTTTCCATGATTAACATTGAATTTATTCTCATTTCAATATGCATGTCAATCGACATTTCGTGAAACCAAAGCATACTTAAATTATTTCTATGACATCATCTCCAACTGACTGAAACAGTAAGCTTATACATGTGTAATTTACTTGACCTAGTATTGTCTGAGCACTCTAAGTGTCATACAATTCAAACAAGACATCGTATTTTAATGTTTTACAAGGTGTCATCGCTGTGTATTGTTTCAAAATTTACACTAAAATGGCATGTTTATTTTACCGACCACGTCAAAATATGTCTAAAACCAGAATCGCTGCAAGCGTCCAGTATAAAATACAAAAAATTACCAAATTGAAAGGATTGAGATATTTCTCAGTGGAAATTGAGCATGATTGTCTTTATTTTTACCTTTCGGTCGAACCAAATGCGGCTGCCCCAACGGTTTGGGAAGTACATTGGACACTATGAGGCAATTACAGAACGAGGCTAACACAGACACATGAAGTAGCCAATCACATTGCCATAAAATGAACGTTACATAGTAATGAGACCTAGGAGAGAAGGTCAAGAAAACGAGTGCATTGTAAGTGGACTTTAAAGACCACAAGAAACTTGATTGAATTGTCTTTTCACTCGAAACAACGGAACATTATGTCTACCTGTTACAGACTTTGGTATGAACGATGGTCTCGACATGAAAAACGGAGAGACATATTATTCGGTTGTGAAGGCTACCAACCTACTGGGACACAAGTCGGTTATAAGATCCGATGGAGTAACTATACAACTTGAACCTCCGTCACCCAAAGACGTAAGGGATGGTGATGTGTACGGCATTGACTTGAACTTCCAAGACTCGATTACGTCATTATCGGCCAATTGGGACCATTTTGGTGACCAGTGTGGTAGGAGCGATGCATATGAAGATGGTAAATATTTTGTAATTTTATAGGATGAGATACATTTGCCCTGTAGATGTATGCTTCAAGAAAAAAAAACAAGCACTACTTTCAAAGTAGTTCTAAGGCTTATTTCCGCGCTGGTTGCGCAGTTTCTCTTGCAGTAAAATTTCATGTTTTGCGCAACTTTAGTATTTGTTTTGATAATGATAGGCATCACTACTCAAGGCGAAGAGGTGCGATCTCAGGCCAATTTTACTTCAGCATTTAAGTTTCAGTGCTATTTGGTGGCACAGTTGCAACCAACACGTACTTTACGCGTGCTGGGTATGTCGTGACTACGTGACAAGATTTACGTCACTCTATGAAGTTTTTGCCTTCTGCCTGAAGGGGCATACCCTCTCCCGGGTCTTCGCGGCTGCTAAGAATAACTGATGATTACATAGAGTTTTTGCTTATGAACAATGTGATGCTGGCTGTCAGTGTGTGGTAAAGAGAAACGAGAGCAACAGTTGACCGTTTGTTTAATTGTTTGTATGTAGCTCATCTTTTGTTCAAATCATTTTACCTTCTCGTTCCAGAAACCTCATCAAGTCAGATAATTGATTACTATGAATTGGCGATGGGTACAGACAATCGATATCCTGACACAAGAGAAGACATCCGCTCATTCGTAGACATAGGATGCAACGTCTCGCACACCTTCGACAATCTACAGCTTGTCCCTCGAACACAAACCTACTACGCTACCTTGAGGGCGTATAGTGTGTCTTCGTCGATGACCGAGGTGACCTCCAACGGTATCAAAGTTGGCTACGGTGGTGAGGTAGTGTCGGAAGGGGAAATTACGTTGCACAGGTATATCTCAAAACGGTTTCGTGGTAACCCTATAATTTTTTTTTTAATTTGTCAAGTTAAATATCCAATTAGGATTATTTCTTGATCATAAAAGTAACCCCTCTGTATTCTAAGGCTAAGACTAAAGAATTTTCAGAAATTGTTTCCATGCAACAACCTCTCATATGTATTTTTAATTTTAGATACATATCAACAGCGGACAAAGTATCTCTGTCGTGGACAAGTTTCGAATTTGGAATGCCAGTGATGTTCTACACATTGGGAATTACTGGTATCAAAGAGTCTCTTTTCAACATCTCTTGTTTTGAACTGGTAGGTTTTATCGATCTCATATTGAAAGTCGATAAGACAAAATTGTCCGTATATAATTGTAAGCTTCAAATCTTCACAAACCAATCGAAAAATCTGTGGAATAACATAGGAACAAGTTTTTTATTCATAGGCAGTATGAAAAGACTGACATATTAAATCTGTTCCTGCAATTACTTAACGTGGCAGGTGTACGAAATGAGTCGTTTTATCGGTATTTCTGATTTTGAGTGATTCGACTTATGTTCAAAAATACCATTGCTTCTATGTCACAGCAAGATTTTCACGAGAATGGGGAGACAAGAACACACGGAGAAAATGAAGACATATTTGACATTCACCCTTGGACCAAAGTAGGAAAAGACACTATGGTAGAAGCTACAGGGCTTTCATTGGTTGACAAGGAGACGTATCATGCAGTCGTTATGGCGACAGACGAATCCGGTTTTTGTTCTCTAGCCGTAGCTGACTTCACTGTCGATTTGACCCCGCCTGTTCCAGGTTATATCAAAGTAGGACCCTTTAAAAACGAGGTAAAGCACGGTCATCATTTTTAAATATATAATATACAAACCGCTTTGCGATTTTCTGACACGCTGTCCGTCCGTTGATCTGCCAAGCCGCCTGTCTGTTTGTATGTACGTACGCTTACGTATGTATGTATGTATGTATGTATGTATGTATGTATGTATGTAGGTAGGTAGGTAGGTAGGTAGGTAGGTAGGTAGGTAGGTAGGTAGGTACCTACCTACCTACCTACCTACCTACCTACCTATCTATCTATCTATCTATCTATCTATCTATCTATCTATCTATCTATCTATCTATCTATATGGATGAACTGAAATATAGTATGCGTACTAAAGGCGTTAAGAGAAAAACACTGCTTCTTATTCTGTTGTTGGTTATTCATGCTTTCACTGTATTTTCTAAAAGGGTGTGACGTATATAACTCGTGGAGATATGCTACCCGTCTCGTGGGCTGAATTCTACGATGATGAAAGTGGCTTGGAAGCATATTCATTATCTCTTTATGACGGGTTATCCTGTGATGGCAAAACTGATCCAGTACTTTTGATAGACTTCATCGATGTCCCTGCCAATGATACAAGCTACACCTTTGTTGATCTTGACTTGGAGGCAAGTATTCCCATAAAGTTGTAATTCGCGGCAATTTGCAAGTGCTAAGCTTTCCAGTTTTGTCGAAGAAGACGGTCACATATACAGTTAGACTTTCGTGGTAAGGTCTAGACTGTATACATCATTGTGATGCTATGTTTTTCAATGGCCATTGTGTCCCTGTCGTTAACACGGGCATGTTGTAATGCATGTGGATCCTATACAGCATCTGAGTCATATATATTGTCGTCCTATTTTAGCTAAACTGTTTTGTTTCCTTTCGCAGACTAATCGGCCATACTACGTTCACCTACGGGTGACTAACAAAGCTGGCCTGTCGACCACAGTGGTGTCTCAACCTGTATTTGTAGATCTGACAGACCCAACTGCTGGTGTCGTAAAAGATTCGGACGACTTCCGCACAGACAAAGACTACCAAAGTTCAAAAACGTCTCTCGATGGTAATAAACAGTTTTATAATACTACTTCTAATTGTTATATGTATTTTTGTAAATTGTTCGTACTCGTTGCACAAGTATAAATGTGACATTAAAAAAATATACACAATCTTTAGTGAAATGCATATTTGTTTTCAAACTACGTTTTTTCAATAAAAAAAGAAAACAGAAAATAAATGTAATTTCGTATTGTACTTTGTAAGCATTTATTTATTATCATTTCTAGGTTTCTTTCTACATTTACCAACATCGGAAGGAGCTGCATGTCCTAGTCGGATCGTCAGTGATGACTTCTCTGATAACGGTGGTTGGTTTGCTGTCAACAGCCAAGGGGTATGGGGAACAAAGTACGAGGATGCAGTGATGTTCACACCGAACCAGGTACTGAAAAAAACAGCACAGTCCTAGAATCAACAAAAGCAAGACGTCATTATAGAAGCAAATATTTTTGCAAGTTCTCAAATGTCTACTATCAATTTGTGTTCAATATGTGTTAAACTGACACTTAGTTTTTCTTGTGCTTCTGTCTCTATTACGTTACAAGGTATCAACTGATAACGCCAATGGGATAACAATAACCATGACGCGTGACGTCACCAGAGATAGAATGTTCTCAGGGGCATTCTACCAAATCAATACTGATGTATCTTCGGGAGGAAGATATTCGGTAAAATTAATTATATTTTATAATTAAAAACTGGCATGATTCCTTAACGTAAATTAAATACTCAAATCGATATTTTAGTTGACAAGATTTTGCAATGGCAAACCCTCAGAAAGCATTAATGAATTGCATGTTTTTCACACACTTGGTATTTCGAATTCAAAAGACTTTGCATAAAATTGTGTCTATTGCTATATTATTAAAGCTTATTTCGAATTATAAACATACGGCGGTGGGCATATGAACAGATTTAAGTACCAACATTTTATATCAAGGGTTTGTTTCCCCGGCAAGTTTCAAGAAAACTGAAGACACTGAAAGTTACTAGATAACGCTGCGAAAACGTGACGCATTTGAATCTACAGTAAAGGTGTGATATTTCTAGAATGAAATGTGAAATTGGATTCAAACTCGTTTATCCTCAACCTCGACAGCTTGACATCAAAGCTGCGTCAGGGAATTTATCGAGTATCACCAGCATAGTGTTCTGGGATGGACCAGATGGTGTGGCCGGCGACTTTGAAGTTCCTTTCCTTGCGGAGCAGTGGTGGGACGAGTACGATGATTGTGAAATATGTTGCAACCAAACAAGAGAATCTGCAGAAGAAGGTATTAAAATTGCAAGTCATAAGTATATATGTCAGTCTGTCTGTATCTTTGTCTCTGTCGATGTGTATCTCTCTGTCTGCCCCTCCGTTCCCCCCTCCCTCCCTCCCTCTCTCTCTCTCTCTCTCTCTCTCTCTCTCTCTCTCTCTCTCTCTCTCTCTCTCTCTCTCTCGCGTTCACAGTTTGTAAAATAATGTAATGATCATTGGATATGAAGTTAATAATCGTCGGTAAACCATCCGAAGTTTGTGACACGTTACTGTAAATAGTTCATGAAAATATTAATAAGTTATAAAAAAAAACATAAAACAAATCGATAAAAGTAATCTGTTTTTAAGAAAGGGAAATTTTGATTACAGATAATTGCCTATGTAACTGCACTATATATTTTGAGCCTACCAAACCAATGCCTAACACTACAACTAGCATATCAACAACGGAAGTACACACCACAACCGTACCCTGGGAAATAGTCGAGGACGAAGATCCAGATGACACTTTCGGAGGTGATCCTGAACTGAAATCTATTGTCTACCAGTCCATGGGATTGCAGATATATCCAGGCAAGCGTTTCTTGTAAAATGTAATCATAGGCTTATAAAGGCATAATATTGCTGTAAATCCGCTCATTGTTGATTGCAACTTCAACACTGGAATATGATTTACAGAAGGTTTGTTTTACTAATCTCGCATTAAGGGAAAATTTAATGTCAATGGAATTATGCTGCTGACAGGTTTACTCTTAGTACAAATCAACTTTTTGCTAAAAGTGATTTTGTTCCATGCAGCGCTCTAGCAATGTGAAAAATCTATTATGACTCTTAAAAAGGCATCTCAAGTTATTTTTATCATCTTTGAATTTTGTAATGATTCACAACATTCAAATAAATTCACACAGCATTCGATATGTTTACTCTGTGCTAGCGTTAATGGAATGGTTAAGGGCGTGTGCTCGTAGTTTTCGTCTATTATACCTCCGCATGTAGGAATTCAAGTAACACCAGCAAAAGATATCCTAAAACTGCACTTGCTTGTGGAGAAAAAGACTAACGGGACAACAGTGCGTAATGTGCGGATTATCGATCTAGCAACTAGTGTTTTAGTTTGCGCAAATCGGTGTGTCTAAATAGTACTAGCTTTGCCGTCATGGATCATAACTACAAATACGATTTTCCTTGGAAGTTCGCCTCAAATTTCTTTTTACCTGGATCATAGTCATTGGCAACGTTTTACCGAGACGTAAACATATGCCAAAGTGTATCTTAAATCACCGATTTGCTCGAGAAATGACAAATGACGTAATTTTTCACAGGCGCAGAGAAGAACGGCGAAGTAAATCATTTTGTAGCGCTCTGGTTCCGTTATTATAACAATTCTGAACCAGAGAAGTACGACATCGCTGAGTTGGACTTTGATCCTACCGAAGCATGGCATTCTTATGTATTGGAAGTTACAACAAACCAGGTAATAAATATTACAGAAAATGTTGTTCACTTTTTATCGTATGCTCAACCTAAATTTACTGTTTGTTCATACAATCTTATAACTTCAATAATCAATTTTCACACAACAGAAATTTACAGTCAATATAGATATATGTTGATTGCTCAATTTTTTATCCTGTGAAGCTTGCTTGAGTGGACGCATTCGCAAATGCTGTACAGCGCGTGAACAAGTTTATTAACACTCAAAATTCAATACCTTTGGCATCAAAGCAGCGGTCTTCAATCCATAGTTCAGATTAATATTTGTCGATGTTGAATATATATATATATATATATATATATATATATATATATATATATATATATATATATATATATATATATATATATATATATAATATAATATATATATATATATAGATATATACATTACACAGATATATATATATATATATTATATATATATATATATATATATATATATATATATATATATATATATATATATATATATATATATATATATATATATATATATATATATATATATATATATATATTTATTTGTTTATTACATTACAAACGTAATGTTAGTCCTTTGCATTCCATTGAAAGTTTGTTACAGTCTCGGAAAACAACAGTTGAGAAAGTTTATCATCCTGCCCCTTTGAGGACCGAAGGGCACATATGTATGAGCAATTTCATGCAGAATACGACCTTTAATTGTGACAGACAATAATTGCACAATTTTAATATGTACAGGCATCATAAAACTTTGGATATGCGAGCGGTGGCAAGGGGCTAACCTTCGAAATTCAAACTAAGCACGGATAACAGTTGATGACACGATCTTTTCGCAGAATGAGATGACACTCGAACTGTTTATTGACGACAGATCACTGTTGTACATGGTAGGACTTGAACTCTTTTCCACGGATCCGAAATTCATTCTATCTGTCTGGAACGCTAAAGGCAAAGTTTCTCCCTTCGACGATGTATTCAGTCTTCCAGAAACTAAAGCCAGCTTTCAGAATATAAGGTACACCCCTTAGCCCTATCGTAGTTGAATGCACATGACTGTGACTGAGTTGAGACATCTAAACGTGTGCTTAGCTACCTGAAGTTGACTGTCAATGACAACAAATGAATTCTGGCTTGCTTAAAGAGGCATTCCCACTTGGTAACATTTTTAAAACACATTTCTTTAATGCCAACGGTCGATATTTGATGTGGCGACTGCGCGCGGATCGCGAGATATCGATAAAAACATATCGACCGTTGGCATAAAAAAATGTGTTTTAAAAATGTTACCAAGTGGGAGTGCCACTTTAATATTAGCTACGTCCCTACTTTTTTCAAGCAGGTAAATAACACATACGCTGTTAGAGATTTGCATTCACGGATCCACGTAAAGGACAGTTTTAAGCCTAGCGATGTGAAGTCATCAGTTTACTTTTAGTTGAAAATGTCACCTCATCTGTAACCGTGAGGGATCTTGTTTCGACCCGGACGTATGTCTTTTTGGCCTCGTTCTCAATTTGATTCGGCCAAGTGATTTCTTCTAAAATATATAACTGCTTGTAGCAGTTTACTTTTATTTGCACTGCTAATGTTACAAGAAATCACATTTCGATACATTTTTTCTTGATGTCCACCATTGTAAAACTAAACTCCTTAATAGAGCTCTTTGCTTGACAGTGATTTCGTGCATGCATAATAGGATGTGGTGAATAGCCATGCCCTTTAGATATATCCACTTTAATTTACATTTCAATACTTACATATTTTCATGCGTGTCTTGCAACAGATTCCCACCGTCAGCCGATGCACTGTGTAGATTCGGTGACCCGTTTCGTAGTGGTGTAAACCCGATCGTTGCGTACTTTGCTGGAGTTGGCTCTGAAGAACTTTTAGATGATGTTGTTCCTTTTTATGAGGTAAATTTTGTTAATTATTCGCTGCTCAGTTATTCATGATTGACAACACTAACCATTTGAAGTTACTTTACTTAAACTTGATTCATGTTGATCTGTGCCTGCCGTGTGACTGAGTCACACTAGTCCTGTTTCAAAATGACCTGGCTACGATTCACGTCCCAGACACCGACACATGTAGCGGCAAAAGTGACTGGCGTTTGTGGATCTAGCGAAGGTCCACTCACAGCGCACTCGTTCGCTGGACCCTTTCTCTTATGTCTCATTTGGTCCGAGATCTATGTACTGGTCACAGTGATTTATGTTAGTGGTCCCATAAGATCCGCTGACAGCCCACTCATTAGCAGGACCCTTTCTCTAATCTTTCATTACCATGTTATGCTCAGTTCACGGCACTGTCATCGGCTGCCTCATGTTCCTGTGTTAACTTCGTTTTGTAATCGTTACTGCCTCGTTACGTAGTGTCTAACGTACCTAAACCGTTATATTAACCAGTCATTTAGGATGTTTGCACCTAGCTTGTTCGACCTCGACGTGAAGACAAAGTCAAAGAAACCCAATGTTCACTGAAACACATGAAGTCATTTAATTTGGTGGTTGTATTTTACACTACAGGCACGCTTTTAATGGTAATCTTTTGATGTGGTCGATAGCGCAACATAAACTTATTCTTGTGTAAATTTGGAAACGTTTGGGCCAGTGATGAAGTACGTCTTGTGCAATATGGAATATACGGATAGTTTTCAATCGGATTCGAACCCACAACATACGGCATCAGTCGCCTAGCTGAGAGACCAGAGACAGAACCACTCGGCTAAATCTCCACTCCCAAAAAAGAGTGGTTCAATAGCCGGCTAAGTTGTTACATTTTTCTGACTGAGACCGCTCAACACGTTGTAGAGTTCGTGAAGCACTCACGCGCGCATGCTCACTATCATACATCGCACATACACACTTTTCGAAGCGAAGAAACGAATTTCATCGCTTTAACTGGGCGAACGATAACCTCGAAGAAAGAAGTCTAACAAAAACCACTAGCATGACACTAAAATGCTTACACTTGTACTGTTCAGACAATTGAAGCGCCCCTTACGAATATCGTCACCTGTTAACCATAAAAAATGGACGTTCAGTAGCAATGCTGTAAATATCGGTACTTTGGACGGAGAGTGTCGATGAGGTGGAATAATTCAAACAAGGAAAACAGGGTAAATTAAACAGGCATACTCTTTTGAGACAGCGATGGTGTCGTAGAAACTGTTCTGTATGCAGTACGTTTCACAAAAATGGATTGAAATATTGCAATAAAAATATGCATTATATAAATTGCATACTCTTTGCCTAATTAACACTGATTGTTGCTCTCCCAACGGTGGACGAATGTAAAAGGCTCTCCGGCCAACCAATACTCCGGCATTTGGTCCAGGGCTAGATTGCAGCGTACCAACTATGTTTCCAACCTTGGTGTATTATGTCATGAATAATACAACGGTTCTTTTTCGTATCCGAACCAATCAGAGCGCTGGGCTTGCAAGTGAAGGCTTGTATACAATGATACGGTGTATGCTCTTGGCATTGCTCAAGTGATACATGGCCCACAAACTCTATTGGCGAACAGTCAATATGTTCAATATTGTTCAGAAAAAATTTACAATGGAATCATTTACTACCAGACTTCTTTCTGCAATGCACACAACGTCGTCCTTGGGCCAAACGTTTCCAAATTTACACATGTAAATGCTTTATTTGTGTGCTACCAACCAGATCAAATTATTGCTAGTAAAACGTTGAATCGTTGAAGACCATGCGTGCAGGGTTAAATGGTGCTGCACGAGGCTAATAGGGCCTTGAGGCAGCCAATCACATCGTTTTTAACTCAATATTACATAGTAATGAGACCAAAGAGAAAAGTCCCGCCAATGGGTGGGCTGTACAGTAAGCGGACCTTATCATAAGACCAATAACCCAGACCACTGTGACAAATATATATGTCTCGAACCTCACTTGTGAAACAGGACGATCTGACAGTATGTGATCTTTAGTTCACGGCACTGTAATTGGTTACTTTGTGTCCCTTTGTTAACCTTCCTATAATACCCACTGCCTTTTAATAGTTTTCCGTGTAGTTCCTATAAGTTCCGATGTGGTAACCAGGCATTTAAAGTGTTGGCACCTGGTTCCCAGTTCGATCACAACGCACAAAAACAAAGACAGATATGACTCCAAGTTAGCCTGAGATACATGTAGACTCACAAGTTCAAACTCTGCGTCTTTATTAAGGTCAGAATGCTTGCTAGTCACAATTCAGTCATAGGGTGATATTTTCAGGTTGACGGTCGGTTGTGTCAACTAACTCTCTCCTATCATAATAATGGTCACGAAAGGACATTCTGAACAATATCGGGCATATCGAATTTTTATCAATAGGGTTCGTGAACATATAACAGTTCTTCTTCAACGCGTGCAAATCCAGCTTGCTTAATGGCCAAGATACGAAACTGCAAGTGTCATGCAATTCAAACCAGACGTCTCTTCACGTTGTACAAGGTGCCATCAGTGTGTGTTGTTTCAAAAGTTTCACAGGGAAATAAAATTGTTTTTTTACGCTGCCGACCACATCAAAATATTCCCGAAGGTAAAATTGCTGAACATCTAGCATCCAGTATAAAATAGACTTACAAATTGGAAACCTCCGGGCGGTAGACATTTTCAGTGGAAATTTAGTTTGTCTTTTTTCACGCTGTGGTCGACCGAAGTGCAGACATCATACTTATTACAACAGTTTCCAGGACGTACATGGGACACTACCAGGCAATAACATTACAGAGCGATGCTAACACAGAGACATAAGGCAGTCAATCACAGTGCCGCGAAGAGAACATTGCATACAAATGAGGCCTAGCAGAAAAGGTCTAGGAAGCATGTTGGCTGTAGGCAGACCATATAGGACCATAACACAAGTAGCTGTGGCTGGCACATGTGTCTCGATTCGTACTTAAGAAACAGGGGCACTTCCCTGCTAGTGATCACTTATCAAGACTAATCCCTTCTTGTTGATATTCCGAAAACCACGCTTATTCCCATGTACACTTATAGCTTCATCGTCTGAGGTAGTACAGCCGTTTTCGAAGGAAAGTAATTTTTCTTGCTGTTCTTCACAAATGTAGGTATACCGACCATGCATACCGTGCAGTAGCCAGTGTCTCGACGAGGCGTGTGATAGCGAGTGTTCGCAAAGAGACACGACAGGTTACCAAGTCAAAATGACTGACCTTGCTTTGAATACAACAAGAGCTATCGAAGAAGATGGGGAAACAGAATATGTACCAGCAGTGTATCACTTTACGGTGAAAGCTGTCGCAGGTGAAAATCTAAGCAAAATATTAGAAGATAAAGTTTTGTGCAAACCTAAAAATGCCAACAGTTCATCGCTTATTATACTTTTTTTCAGAGAGATAAGAATTTTGAACTGGGTTTGGTATCAATTGATCGGGACCCCTGTCCATAATTGATTTAAACAGATAGGGCCTAATACTGAATTCCAATGGAGGCAAAATTTGATGATAATGATTGTATAAACATTAGTGCGTCTTGCCATATGTTGGACCAGCACAATCAGTCAATGTCTTATAAACAAACATCACGCTATGTTCGAAATATCAACTCCACGAAACGACGATCAAATCATTGAAGGGTGAGTGAGTTTACATAATCATGGCTTATTGCATATAGGCAAACACATCAAGTAACCTGCTGTCTATAAAGAACATGAGTGCCACAAGAATTTGAAGCTTGGTGTTCATATCTTCGAACTAATTGCCTATAGTAAATGTTCACCTTTGTTGTTCTCTACTACCTGAGCTACGCGAAGGGCTATGGGTACATACATGTACATTATTGTCAACATGCCATGGAAAACAAGGATGTTTTATTCTGTAGCGCAAGCAAATAAAGTTTTGATGGTTTCTCTTCAATACCATACTAATTCATTACAATGCTTACAATCAACCATCATATTTTGCACTGTTAGGTTCCGGAAGATATGCATTGGCCTCGTCCGATGGTATATACATCGATGACACTCCTCCCGTGTTTGACTATCTGTACCACGTTGATCTGTCATGGTCGGAAGACGAACCAGTGACTTATCAAGGCTGTAACTCAACTATTGCTGTACGATGGGATGTGTACGATATTGGTAGTCAGGTAGGAGGCATTGTGGAAACGCCACGAGTGTTTTTAAGACTAAAAACAATGAATAGGGTTTCAGTCCACGTTTTCACCATATTTTACAGGTGAGATATATTGTAAATGCATCAATAATGCAGTTCATTTTGCGGTTCTTAATGATAAATTATTATTTACATGACTTTGCACGTAGTCTAATATCGGTTTTTGGCTAAGGTTACTAAAGAGTGACAACATAAATTAACGATGAAGTAAGTACTTCAAGGTGCGGATTGTGGCGTATCCCTATAGATAAAATTACGTTCTGTATTTTAAGAATTTGCATTATCTATTGGCTATGGCTTTATTTGAATCTATTGTGCCGATATTTTGTAATGAAACCCCCACTTCTACATATGTAATCTGCATATTTCTTTCAGGTAGAAGAATGCAAATGGGCCATAGGAACCTGGCCGAATGCTACAGATATCCAGGAGTTCGTATCGGTTGGCCTTGATAACTTCGTGTGGAACGATGAACTTCTAGGGCTATTGGAAGATGAGAAAACGTACTATGTGACGGTGTGGGCTATTAATAGTGCTGGGCTAGTCACGGTCCAATCTACATCAGGTACGTAATCGAATAATTTCATAACCCTCCATTGGTATTTCTCCGTTTCTCCGATCCTTTTAGTTAGTCATAATGGAAATTCTTACATGTTATTGTTGCACTGTACATAAAGATATGAATAGACGCTCTGTTTATCTGTAAAACTGGTGACTGATGTATAATGGATGACTCATGTTATGAATTTCAATTTGTTTTATGTACGTTGTACCTTGTTTAATGGGTATTTTGCCTGATCTCAGGAGTTATCATGGTACTGTCACCACCCGATGTCACAGAAAGCAATACTACCTCTCTGTGTGGAGATAGCAACGCCTCACCTTCTGGTCTCTGTGGTGATCAGTCAAGTACTGGATTGACGTGGACAGCTGTTGACGATGTCGCTGTCGATGCCTACTGTAAGTATAACACAGCGGCTTAGTATGGTAGACAAAAAATATCGTAAATGATATTATACTCAGCCAAATCTCTTCATTCGCTGACATAACTGAAAGTTGCAAATTCTGTTACAAAATTCTGTCTCCAGATTACTCAATCGGGAGTTCAGAGGGCATGGAGGATATCTTTCCGAAGACTCAGGTCGGCTTTAACGAGTCGGGTACAGTTACGTGAAAGACGGAGCCGTTTACGTCGGCGACGAACCCATCACAAACATTTCGGATGTCAGAGAGACTGAAGAAAAAAGAAAGGGCGCAGACCTTGAAGACGATACAGTTTATGGAGACAGATTCCATATGGAACCTGGAAGGTAAAATTTCCGTTTAGAACAAAGTAAACGCTTTGATGCTTACTGAGAGTTGATAGAGATAATGCCGTTTTCAAATCGTCGTCGTTTTTGTATTTCCATGATCCATGACGTATTATTTACTCTGCAGGACTTGGTATCAAGAATAACAGTGTGCACAAAAGGTCACCTCTGTGAAGATATGCAATCCTCGAAGATGACAATAAAAAGTAAGACTGTTCTTGAGTACATCTTTCAAACATGAAACTGATCTTTAGCTTCAGATTATTGCAGACTGTTATGAATGATGACTGTAGCATTCTGTGGGATCATGTAAGGAGTTATAAGACCCATGCGTTGAAATCATAACAATGAGCCTGATTTGGCAAAACAACTCTGAGGGCGCTCTTTCATCGCTCAAATTTCTGTTGACTTGCCCAAACGAAAAATTCACCATTAGTCAAGCTGAAATTGACCTAATTCCTGTCAAGAGGATTCGTGCTGCTGAATGTTTTAAAATAGGAAAATTGAGCTCAACACCTATTGGAAATTAATTAGTAGTCTTATGCCATATGACATTTTAAGCCGGATACATATGGGAGTCCTACCATTTCGCAGAACAGTATACATGTACATGTGGGATATAAATTTACCGCTATGACAAGTTTATGAAAATTTACCACTCTGATGGTTTCATCATTGGTTTTTATTTTGACTTTTCTTTAAGGAACTCAAGATGACCTGTTGAAAGCAGAAGATGGTTTACAAATCGACAAGAACGGTGTTAAAACCCGACATCAACACATTAATTCTGTCAGGTCTAAAGACTCTCATGACAACGGTAAATGCTGTGTATTTCTATTTCTAGTAACAGCTAATTGAAGCGCAACGCAAAACAATAAAATACCAGCATATTATAATTAGAGCGTGTATATTCGCATATGAAATGGTAGGTGTCCGATCGCAATATAATTTTCAAAGCAAACGTAGTAAAATCTTAATAAGAAATGTGAATCACTGATCACAATCCACAATGTTACTTTGGCATCCAAATGACCTTAAATGCCAAAATAAGATGGAAAACACACCTATTGTATACCATAGCACTAATTGGCTAGCCATGAGTATATCTGAGCTTGTTTAATGCCAGGAAGTTTGAGAGTCGCCCCAAAACAGGCTGAGGAAAACACTGTATTTTGTGGCTATAAGTAATGAAGGAAAATAAAAATAAGCTGGTACATTTTAGCACAATACCTCCAATTTTCTGGCTAAGAGAATCATTCTCGAGTTCCCCTGCTATCACTCGTCTGCACCGCAGTTGACATTGCCATCCTCCATACGCGTTCTACAATATGTGAATCCGTAGACTACACTTTCAATGTTACCAAGTTAACAGTAGTTCCCGATTGTTTACTGGTCAACAGTTATTGAAATTACAAATCTTTGCATATATCAGCTTCAAAATGATGCCAACCATGTGACTGACAATAGCTTAACAAAAAACATTGAAGCTACAGTCTTGCTTTCTGCCTCAGGGTGAAACTAATATATACACTGCTTAATACCACAGCGTCTAACGTGTGCACTTTCAACATAAGGAAGCTAGACAACAGAACACTAATAACAATAGCATAACGAATATTTAAATCATCAGGGGAAACGGGAGGGAACGTGATTGTCGGCTTGCTGAATCATGATGATGTCACAGATGAGTATGTCTCTGATGCGTCAACAAATTTTAAACCGTTCATTGTTGACCCAGAAACAACGATGGATGAGACGGACAGGTATCTGCGTAGAAGGTATGGTATTTTATTCATTAGATAATGTGTACATAGTAGTTGGCACGCTAAACACCACTATAACACTTCACCGTCGTAAATATCCCACTGTCTTTCATGCATAGGCAATTTCTGGATAACTGACTATATAATCATAGTGCAAGAAATAAAATGTCCCCTTAACAGAGTATGCACCTCGAAAGTTACAGATGTAAAAATTTGCTTAAAGTATCGTAATCCTTCAACCATTCTCTTCCAAAATCAACAATAAAAATCGGGGGGGGTTCACCGTGCATATTACCGAATAATTTACTGATATTTCAAATTCAAATGGTCACCACCCCTGTGTTAACTCTATGGAGAAAATACAATTTTCGATTTTCAAAAATCTAAGACGGTGAAAACTTTCTTACAACAGACGCTTCAAAATGAGCCCCTTCAAGTGGTAGATCAGAACAGATTTGCCAATGTTTGAGCGTCCAAATATCTGTCAGCGAGGCACATTAGAATGCGCACATTAGAATGCACATTAGAATGACACACATTCAGACTCTCAAACGTTTAAAATTACCTTCTGATCTTAGACTACCACTTAGTGGTGTCCATTTTAAAGCTCTTTGAGAAAGAAAACTTCACCGTCTAAATTTATTGAAAATCGAAAATTTTATTGTTTGCTCCATAGAGTTAATACAGGGATGGCGGCCATTGTGAATTTCAAATATCAGTAAATCTTGGGTAATTTGTTTTTCTAGTACCAAAATTTGCATGGTGATCCCCGATTGTTATTCTTGACTTTGAAAGAGATTGGTTGAAATATACGTTGAAGAAAGGTTGAACCAAAGTTAAAGTATTTCAATTTCGAGGAGCATACTAGATTGAAAGTCAATATGGCATTACTTATGTTACGAATTTTTTTATCACAAGTATCAATGTGTCACGACCATCACGTTTTATCACACAGAATTGGCGATATCATTGGCCCAACCTTTTACGTCTCGGCAATTGGTGGTACGCCATTAAGAGAACCCTTTGAGCTATCTGTTGGATATGATTCGTCTTCATTTGACAACATTTTCATCGATAGGGAGCCTGCGATATTGTACTGGGATAGTGGTAGGTTGATATTGTAGCATTTGCCGTAACCGTCTTATCAAAACGACATAAAGGTGCCCGAATCAGCATCACGTACCAACTTGAGGAATTGGGGAAACATGAAAAAATGTTCACATGGCAATTGTATCCAAATTTAAATACATTTGGATCCGCTGTTCATTTTATATACGTTTACTTATAATATTTTATACAACTTATCTATTAAAGTCTCAGTAATATTTTCGACACTTATCTGTCTTTTTTTTTCTTGTATAGAGATGCGTCAATGGAAAGATGTAAGCCATACTTGCTCGGAAAGTTTCGGAGAATATAAACACGACAAAGAAAATAGTCTTTTGACGGTGCAGGTAAATGACTCGTCTCATAATTTTAGCTAAGATAAAATTGTTTTATACTTATCATATGACAAGATGAAATCTATATACTAATTATACACTTTTACATTACTAATTCCATGTTTGACCAGGTGTGTTCAACGAAAAACCCAAGTCATGATCAGTCATACACGGGGCGACGACGGAAAGACGTCAACCAAGGATTCTTTTCTGGTCCCACTGAATTTACAGTGGCAGCCATAGGACCGTTCAGCAATTCTCCACCTGTGTTTACTTCAGCCTCTAATCTGTGGATGTGGGAAGATGGAGGCACTCTAAGATATCAACTCACGGCCTTCGATGATGACGATGACGTCATAAAATTTCATCATCTTTTCCGATCCATCATCACGGCATTCTGCTGAGATGTGAAAGTTTCCGATGATGGTGAGTTCACGTACAGGCCATGTCTAGATGTTACGGCGTCGACAATATCACAGTTGTCGCTAGAGAAAACAGGGATGATGGCTTTAAGAACTGTCGACGGTTTCCACAATTCAGATACATATAAGGGAAGTTAATGACAATCCTGAAATTTTATTTGCTGTCAATCACAAAAGTGTTCTCAACAGCGAGCTCAACGCACCAACAACAACGACAGTAGAACAGCGTCATGCTAACGATGACTTCTACTTTCGACTTGAAGCTCTTGTTGGAGCATTTGATCCCGACACATCTGACGTGCTTACATTAACATTTGAACCTCCAAAACACGGTGAACTTAAAATTGGATCGCAGCACACCCAAGTTACCTTCATTGATGGTGACTGCAGTGGTCCAATGAATATAACCGACGAACACCTCTCTGTCCAAACTCCCGACGTACCAATAGTCGTGTTTCCTTGCGGACTCGTGATTCCTCATCAGCGAGACAGACTGGCTTGGGTCTTCAGCGCCTTAGAGTACACGCCTTTCGTTGACTTCACCGGGAAAGACTCCTTCAAAATCAACGCGATCGATCAAGACGGTGCATATTCTCAGGTTGCTGTGATTGACGTTTTTGTCCTTGTCAACCCATGTGTGAATGGTGGAATATGCACCGGACCAGAGCATGATCCAGATTGCTCAAGCACAGAGAGATCAAGTGGATTTGACGGGTATTCGTGCATCTGCCCTCCAGGTTTTACCGGAGCAGTGTGTGAATCTCGAGTCAGCATGTGTTTGCCAAATTCTTGTCCGTACAATTTTACGTGCGTCGATATGGTAAGATACATAAAGTTATACTCATTTTGCTATTTTACCAAAGTATTTAATCACTTGTTAATCAATTTGTTATTTTTCGACAAAAAAGGACCTTAAAGATAATATAATTGCGTTCAACCGTAAAAAAGCGAACAACGCAAAACTTTCAAGACAATGAAGGTCTCAACAAAGCTATAATTCATATAAAAACCATTCTGTTACAGATTGATTCTTCAGAAAGTAGCGTAAATAACACCGAACAACATAGTACTTTTCACTGTCTTTTGCAGGGAGACGCCCATTCTTGTCATTGTGAAAATGTCAACTGGCCATGTGGCGGTGGGGCAACATCAACTTGGTACATTGCTTTGATTACGGTACTGTGTGTTCTTACCATCTTAATCGTAGTTACAGTCATTGGATGTCGCAGACATCAGCAAAAGAAGAAAGGGATGATGATTGTTACGTAAGTACTCGGCACGCTGTGTCTTTTCTGCACGTTTTCCTGTTTATAACTACGATAATTACGTCTTATATACTCAGTAATAATGTTTCTCATATATGTTTTAATTTTATTTATTAATTTTGTAACTGTAGACTTGAACCAAGCGCGACAACAGGCGAAGTAGTTCTTGGCGAAACGGAAATGACGAATATGACTGACAGATTTCCGTCTCCCACTCAAGATGCAAATCAGAATGTCAGTGAAGATCGGTATGAAACTGACCCTAAGAGCGTTACCTTGTTAAATGTTCAAGATGCGAATGTTGACTTTGAGGAAGAAGAGGAGGAGATGGCTGGGATGATCGTCTTGGATACAATAAATCTTGTTGAGGAGACAAAAGTTGACGAGAATGATACTACAGCTGAGACAACTGTCGAGACAGAAACAAGCCTGACTCAAGACCCAGAGATTACTGGCATAGTCAATTACGGCATGGTATGGGATCCCTCTTTTACATTAAAATATGTTCAGATTTCTTAAATAGAAGAAGCAGACTTTGTGCCATTGAATCGCCTGTAAAGTTGTCTTGTGAAAAAGTGTTATCTGATATCAAACTTCATTTACCATTGCAATGAGTGAATATAATTCACAATGAAATTAGGGAATTCAGTTGTAAAGCACTGGTACGATGAATTACACAATGTCGCAAGATTTTATCCAAAGAGTCGAAATAAACCTAGAACTTATAGAAGATTTTAAACATTTTACATTTTACAACCTTACAAGATGCTGATTTGCACAGCACAATGAGTCGCTTTCTGAAACTGTGAATTGTATCAGGTAGACACTGAAATATTCCCTTGGAAGACAGAAGTTGTGTAATGTGCGAAACTACAGATCTGGAAAATGAAGAAGATTTGGCGATGAAATGCCCTCTTTTTGCGAATGATTAACAACAGTTGTTTAATAAGTTCAAAATGGACAATTAAAATGGTTATCTTTAAAAGTATTGCATGCACTAATTTAAATGACAGTACAAAAATCGCAAGTTGCACGATGTCTGAAAAATAGAGTACAGATAAAACAGCAACTACAAACATTCTCCTAACACTCTTTCTTTTGTCCTTTTTACATTTTGATTTTCCTGTCGTATTTTTGTCTTAATGTTACACTGTATGTTTTTCACTGCATAACCCGATTTAACTTCCCGGGAATTATTGTGTTAAATAACGATTTATTTGCGTTACTTATACTTTATGAACCTCAAGCTTAGCTGATGACAAACACTCGTCCTTATGGTTATGATAGTATAAGCCCATGAGAAAAGCTGCAAGTAGCTCCCATTACTCTTGAAAGATTTGGATGTATAAACAGAGCCTTCGCTCCGATATATTAATTGTGTTTACTGTTGTGTCTTCAGGGTCATTTCTACAAAACATGCGATTAGTATGCGCCTATAATGGACCTTCAATATTGGCTATTGCAATACTAAAATAAAAAAAAAATCTTGTCGACCGTTGCGAAAGTAAAAGAATGACAGAAACAAGTTGACAGTCACCATACTTGACAGTGAAATGCAGCTATGTTTAAAGAGCCTTATCTGCAGAAATAAATCTGATAGCAGAAGATAAATAGCAGCAACGAAATGGATACTTATGAGAGCTGCGAGTTTGTAAAGTGCCGTTTCAAAATCGAACTGTTCAAATTTCTTAATTAGCAGCAAATTCCATTACAGTCAGAGGGGACAGACCCAAAGTTACTCTTCTGCCCCTTTACAAGTTTTACAAGTTATTCCAAGACAGTGGTCACTTCTCTCTCGTCGATATGACCGTGAACACCCTTCAAATAATATATAATAAAAAATGTCATTTGTTACCTTTCAGGAAGCTGAAGGGGAACTAGCTGGCGACGTTGAGGAATGTGAAACACCAGCAGATCTTGGATCGGAAACCCAGCTTCAATGAATTGAATGGTCATCAGGCTGACACCAGTGGAATGGCACAACCTGCCCTGTTATACAATACTCAGCTTTATGAATGTTTTAAAATATAATTGAACATTAAGTAATTTATCCATGCTTGCCTTGTCAATGTATGGATATATTTGCCCAACTAAAGAGCAATTTACTCAAGTTGCATGTTGATTTTTCCTAATCCATACATTTCTCAACTATAGACAGCACATGTACCGTATTACTCGTAGAAATCTCACGCCGCATAAATTTCCTTTAATTTTAAATGGGAACGGAAATGCACACCAACGTTATGTACACAGGCCAAAACCAAAATACATTAAACGAATGATACTTTCATTGAAACTGCAATTCTTTTGATCGCCTTTTTAGTAAAAGTGTGAGCGTAATATGTACTATCAATGTCTACACAGAGAACAAAGGACGGAAAATATGTATATTTTTGAAAACACGTAACAATCAAAGCATCGCCTGTAGTAGAGATTAGTGTGGCAATTGGTCAGACTCCCTAGGTAGGTTATAACTTTCAACACTGCGCTTCACCGTCTTAGGGGCAATTGATGCACTGTGTGATCATCACACAATAACTGGTACTCGATTTTGATATTTCCATCAAAATTCAATGGATTAAATCAAAATCAAAAGAAAAGTATTTTTGACCATTCTCGATATTGTGAAGCGCCATAATAGACAGGAAACTAATCCATTTCTAGGCAATTATATAGCATATTTTTGAACTTGTACGGCAATAAACGCATTCTATTATTAAACGTCAGCTTAAGCCGTGTTATAAACTAGTTTCAATATAACTATGCGTCCACAATAACTTCAAAATCAAACATTGAATGGTGTGAAAGTAAATGTATCTCTCACCAATGCATTGCTCGTTTTCGCTTGAGTCATTCCAATCTTAAACATAAACAAAGGAGAAACTACCACTTATTCTTTCAAAACTAATTTCAAAAAGAAAGAGCAATGAATCTTCGCTAAAATGACAGAAATAGTGTTCGTCATGGTTAATGGAAATTTAAGCATGACCGTAGACAACGTAGTAAGAAGAACACGGCGGTCATTATATTTTTGTGTCAGTTCCCATAGGAAAAATAATTCTTGAAGTTACAGTATCGGTTTTTTTTGACAAAAACTTTCTTTTTTACTGCCACACTGTTGCACACCATCACTTGTCATTAACAGAAACATACACAATGACACTATGCTATTTGACAAACCACATTCACAATGGTCTCATATCATGGACACAAATGTAAACTTACTTAATTTCCACGGTGTTGACCAAGTGATCCCGAATCTGTTTTCAGTGCTTGTTCAACTTGTTTAACATATTTCAGTTCTTTATCCATTGACCAAACACTGCACATAAGAGCATGTTTTACCATCGTTTTGGGACGGTCTAACAACTAACGACACGCCAAACTTTACTACTCAGTAGACCGTCGCCACGGATGTGTTACACTTGGAATGCTCAAATTTTAACCCAGACGAAGACATTAGTTCATGCTAATGACAATATAAGACATCGACAGCCAATTTGCTCACGTCTGTATAGTCACTTCAAATGCGCGTCTTTTAATTATTCATGGCGTCATAGCCCTTTATCCACTGCCAACAACGGTTCCGATAGCGAGTGCCTTGGTTGCTATAAGCCACGACTACAGCTGTTGACCTATCTGGAGCTCGACGAAACATGAAAACTTTATCACAAAGTGACAAGCATAGACTTTAAAAACGTTTTTAAGTCTATGTGACAAGTAAGGTCAGGCTAGTAAGAACTTTGCACCCAGTCATACCCCTATTTCTTCATTGTGAAATTAGTGTTTGTTCAGAATATACAGCTGCAAGGATAAGCAATTTCACGTTCACGCCTGTTTAAGAAAAGAATGACAAAGTACGTGATATTCCTGCTTAAAGTAAAGATAACGAGGTGTAAGCTTAATGTCGAGATAGTGATGACCTTTCCATCTTTGAATGAATAGAACCACCCACACGTCAAGTTCCAAAGTTCTCTACGTAGAGTAAGATCCGCTATACATCACCCTGCAAGTCATTCACCTGCGTCTAGTTGACAGCCGAACAATACACATATTTTCAATGACATTGTTTACATAGTACCTGAATCATGGAACTGAACATGATCCACATTGATAATATATTTCCATTCGGAATCACGCTAAACTCAGCGGCGAATCTTTAGCCGAAGGGAGGGAGCTGTCGTGCATAGGGTGTCCCGTTATATCTGCAGTGCACGTATCTTACTATGAAAGGTAAGTAAGCTGTCACGGTAATGTTGTCGTTTGTTCAGATTTCGACTGTCTTCGACTCAGGAATTGTATTATTACCATTTAAATGTTATTTACTAGTCTGCAACTTTCACGAGGGTAAGTTGTCGTGAACTCAATCATTGAGAATATATTCTGCCGATGCATGTTGTTAACAGTTCTGACATTGCGACCAGCAGTCCTATACCATGTCACTTATTAACCACGTAAACCGCCAGCCGGACAACACCTTCGTGGTGAATATTAACGCAGCCATATATAAGAGCTGCGTTTGTCAAAGCGAGAATTACATTTCAAGGCAAAACAGATGTTCGGGGTTTCAATAAAAATTAAGTTTTATGAATAGAATATTAAATTTAAAAAGTTGATAGAATTCATTGTTGCATAATGCAGTGTATTACCATGTTCTTGAAACAGTCATGTGATAGTGTACTGTAAAAATAAATTAGTCTGCGTTCTTCTATTTGAAGTCTTGCAACTAAAGTTAATTCGGCTTAAGCTTCTAATAGAGTCCATATTGCACTTCAGAAAAGACATTTACAGATGACTTAAAATAAAGGTCAGCTCCGAAACCGAAACAACATATCAACTCTGGTTTTTGCATCTGAAAATCCTGTAAGTGTATTCAACTGTCCTCGATCCAACCTTTGATCGAACTACGGTACATAGAGTTGAAATTATATCCCTTCGGACGTTTCCAAGCAAATGGGTAAGAGATGGATTATCCATACAGCCTTTGACATGCCTCGACATGCCGACATGTTGGAGAGAAAATATATGGAGGACTAATAGGTAGCAATGCCGGCATTTGAAAAATACAATAAAGCATTGTGTCAAAGTCCGCAGGGGCGGCGAACAAAGCAGCAGCTGTAATTCTGGTCGCTCTTCCGGCATCACAGCTCAGTTTACTTAGAACGTCGCAAACCTCTCCATAAGGCTGTGGAATCCCTCACGATGCAGCGTATGAAATATGAAGTATGCACATCGTTGGCAATTAATACAATCTTGGTTCATGATCAATTAATGGCACTAAAAAGTAATGAAAATAATTAGAACAAATTACATGTTCGTTATGGCACTCAGGGTGCTAGATCATATCTTTGAGTACGCCTTGGCCTCAATTTGATGTCTTACTGTGATAAAGAAGTGCACAACAGTTTTATATTGACGTTGGGGTAACATCCCTAAAACATCCAAGTTTTCGTTCAAAAAATTTCAGCAACGCAGAGTCGGAGAGACTCGAGTACCGACAGTGACATGCTATTGTCGCATTATGTATACCGATGAACAAAGTAAAAGTATGGAAATTGTATCATGTTCAAAAGCATTGCCAACATTGATAGGAATGTCACAATTTGATAGTTAAGTAGGATAGTAAAGTTGTTAATTACATATAACTAAAAGCGCCCTAAATACTTCGACAGAACGTTGAATTTGGGATTTAGCAGGAAATTACTGTGTGTCTATGATGAATATATTACCTTTGGCGGTCGACAAGTTACCAGAACCAGATACGTCACGTGAGCAAGTGTTTTCATTATTATTACACCTTATAAACTGCTGTCTAGTAATTTTGCTGTGGCCATGCAAAATT